>NW_020954619.1:11778478-11934321 GCF_900497805.2 Vombatus ursinus
ACACACACACACACACACACACACACACACACACACACACACACCCTAGTCAGATTTATAAGAAAAAGAGCCATTCCCCAATTGATAAATGTTCAAAGCACATGAATAGGCATTTTTCAGAGGAAGAAATCCAATTACCATATGAAAAAGTAGCCAATATTAATAATCATATAAAAATAGTCTAAATACTAATTAAAGCAACTCTGAGGTGCCACCTTATTTTCAGCAGATTGCATAAGATGACAAAAAAAGAAAATGACAAATGTTGGGGGTTGGGGAAGGAGACATACTTTAGGGAAATAGGTACACTAAAGCACTGTTGTCAGAGATATGAATTCATCCATCCATTCTGGAAAACAATTTTGAAATGCCCTAAAGAGCTATTAATCTGCCTGTATCCTTAGATCCAACAATACTGTTACTCCCCCCAAAGAAATCAAAAAAAGAGAAAAAGGACTCATATGTATAAAAATACAATGCCAGTTCTTTTTATAGTGGCAAAGAATTGGAAACTGAGGGGATACTCATCTATTGGGAAATGACTCAAGAAGTTATGTTATGTTATATGAATGTGATGGGATATTATTGTTCTTTAAGAAATGATGAAGAGGATAATTTAAAAAAAAGCCTAAGAAGACTTCTGTGAACTGATGCAAAGTAAAGTGTGCAGAACCAGAGGAATAATTTGTATAGTAACAGCAATATTGTCAAGGTAGTCAACTTTGAAAAACTTGGTAATTTTGATCAATACAATGACCAACCACAGTACCAAAGGACTCATTATGAAACATACTGTCTACTTCTCAACAGAGCTGATATGAAAATTTCTCTCTCTCTCTGTCTCTCTCAAATTTGTTTTGTGTGAATACATATTCATAATGGGTTTTGTTTTTCTTTCCCTCTCAGTGGGTGGAGGAGTAGTAGAGGGAAAGAGAGAATTTGGAACTTAAAAAAAATTTAATTTTAAAAAAGATTATTGGTATAGCTAACGTTATTAAAAGTTTGGACATGTAATAAAAGATAAATTTTAACACACTGTCCCCAGTGTTTCTGTTTAGAAATAAATAAAAAATGGAAATTTGCAAAATAAAAAAAATCTATGCCTGGGGTTAAGATATCATAGTTGGACTTTAGTTATAGAAATGTTATTTGTAAGTGGATTATTTCAACATTTTATTCTGTGGCAAGTGATCCTTTGAAATGTATGTGTGTGTACAAATGTGTGTGTGTGTTGTATATAAGGTTAGGAAATGAACTTGTGATTTCATTGGTACAGGGAACTTTAGGGCAAGGGAACTACTATGCACACAAGCATGTTCTCTGTACTTTAGACACTTAGGGTAGGAGTTCTTAACTGTTTTGGTGCCCTTTGGCAATCTTATGAAGCCCATGGACCCCTTCTCAAAATAATGGTTTAGATGCATAAAATAAAACACAGGAAAAAATAGGATTACAAAGAAAACTAATTATATTATAATACAGTTATCAAAATTTTTTGAAAAAATGAATTCACAAACTCCAAGATAAGAATTCCTATATCAGAGTGTTATCTAGAGTAGAGTTATCAAACTCACCTCTTACACTCTGGCTGCAGATACCGGCAACACTCCTGGGTGCAGACCAAACTGGATTAAAATGTAATTGGGAAATGTTTAATAAAACAAATAAGTAAAACAATGCAACATAGATAATGTTCATTTGTGGTTTTCCAAATCAATATGCAGCTTGCAAGGATCCTGTTTCTATTTGAGTTTGACACAGCGGGCTTAGAGCACTGAGAGGTTATGTGATTTGCCCAGTATCACTTGATCTTCTTTGATATGAGGCTAGCTGTCTCTCCTCTGTGCCATACTACCTCTTTGTGTTTATATGTGTGTGCATTTGTGTGTGCATTCTCTTCTATAACTATATTAACAAACTGATAAAACTTGCTGGGTAGGTTTATTTGCTTTTAATTCGCTTTAATTCTAGGTTTTCTTTTATTTTAATGAAACTACTTTATTCCTGAAAAACTAAGAAATATTCATGATTTTTAGATTGAGGTTATTGAATGTATATAACTTGGGGAGAGTCTACGTGAAAATAATGGCTTTCCTTCCATTGATCTGAACTCTCTGTTACTTACTTTTCCACACTTCTCCAATAAAATAACTATTGTCACTCAATGTAATGACCTTGAAGCATTGTAGAATGTTTTATTGTCAACACTTCTGCATCATTAATGAAAGATTAAAGTGTATATGACATAATTTTAATACTTAATGTATTTTGTCATTTTGGTTATTTGAAAAATTGAAGTTGAAATTTAGTAATTACAATAATATTTGCTGTATGCTGACTTAGTCATAGTCTGTATTATACTAAAGTACAATTTTATGACTGTATTTGGTTATAGTTCTTTTTATTTTTTCATTTGTTTCCCACATTATCTATGCCAAATGTTGTAAGAAGATGTCCTTGACGAAGAAAAATATAGGGTTTAAAGATAATGCTTTTGAAATTACCGTAGTGGTTCAGTGTGTGAGATCTCAAGGAGGTCCATCCATTTCTGCCAGGCTCTCAAAATTAAGAACACAATTTCTCCCTTATTCAAGCAAGCCATTGGGAACTTTTTTTATGTTTGTAATAGTTTGTTTAAAATTAAACCTAAGGTAGTAAATCAGAGCTTTTGGTGGCGTAATTTTGACAAGACAAGAATGGTAATAAGTGATCCTTAAGAAATGATCAAAGGGAATCATTCTGTTTGTTTTTTATACATTTGTTTTTATGTCCTTTAATCTCATGGTGTTTCCAGTTCCATTCCGAACTCAGTGATGCACATGCAGCCTCTCACTGAAGTCTTCTTGGCAGAGCTCAATACTGTCATTGCCAGACAGACAGTGAGCAGGCCCAAGTTTGCCTGAGCGATCCCTGCAAGGTTACCCTGGAACAAAAAACAGTAGTGCTGTTATCAGAAAATATGTATATTTTTTGGCTGTTGTTTCTGTCTTGGTAACCAAAGTTAAAAAGATAAAGTGGAGGGACAAGGAATGGAAAGAATATCCATTGAAAACTAACCCACTTCTCAATTTTCTACAGGTTCACCTTTCCTAGCCAGTGAAGAGGGTGTACTTGGAGGGGTGATAGTTCTTCGATCTTGCAGGTGTTCTGCAGAACCTGACTCCCCACAAGATAAACAGACCCTTCTAGGTGAGTTTACAATATTTGTTTAAGTGTGTGTGTGTATATATATATATATATATATATATATATACACACATACATATGTATATATATTTACTGAGAGGATGAAAGTTATATAAAGAAAATTAGTCTTCTTCTGTAAGGAAAGGACAAACTACTACAATGAGGGCTTCTCTTCTTCATTTATATATTTTTAATTCCGCTTCACTTACATTTGTCTGAAAATAAGCATATGCATTTTAGAGTATAAATTAAAAACTCCAAGAAGGCAAGAGTTGTCATTAATTTATGTATCTTCTCTTACAACTACTATACTGTTTTACATGTAAAACTTCTTGATATTGAGCTGAATTGAATTAAATTATATCACATTGCTTAATGGGTTCAGAATCCAAGAGCTCTACATTTTGTTGCTGTGTCATTTCAATTGCGTTTGACCCTTCGTGACCCTATTTGGGGTTTTCTTGGCAAAGATACTGAAGTGCTTTGCCATTTCCTTCTCTAGCTCATTTTATAAATGAGGAAACTGAGGCAGACAGGGTTAAATTACTTGCCCAAGATCACACAGCTATTAAGTATCTGAGGCCAGATTTGAACTCATGCAGATGAGTCTTCCCAATTTCAAGCCTGGCTTTCTATCCACTAAGCCACCTAGCTGTCCCTACTCTACAACACTCTACTAACAGAGTCAGTTGACTCTGTTAACCATAACTCTTACAATAGAAATGACATTTGTAGTTGACCTTTGTCATTCAGTTGTTTAGAAGTATAAAAATAATACCACTATATACTTATATAGTATTTTTTATAGGACCTGAAAGCAATTCATAAGTATTTTATTTTTCCCTCCGCCAAATAGAATGTACGTACATGTAAGATGATATCCTTCATTAAATACATATTTTTGTGAGCTATGAAGCAGTTTTCTTACAGTATTTGATGTTTAGTTCATTGTCAGTTGTAATAAATGATAATAGGAACAATTGGGTAGGTAATCACAAAAAAAAATGGACATTGAATAAGTCTCTCCATAAGGAGCCAAAAGAGTCACATAACCCCCTTAGGATGATCTCTAATGCTACTCGATTGCCTGCCAGAAAGTAAAATAATAATTATTTGTCCCAGTATTATGTCTACATCAAATTCAATCCTGAGAATTCATTTGTTCATCTTTAGTTATGCAGTAAATCAATATCTTTTGACCATCCAGTGTAGTTAGTGTAGCAGCAAGAGCAGACAATACATGCTAGGTTTTTTTCATGACTCCCCCAGGAACTTCACTGGCCCCCTGGTTGTCAGCAGGCATAGACTACATGGGTAGGAATTTTAAGCCATAAGAAATCCTGCAGATTTGTAATTCAACTTCCTTATTTTGTAGATTAAGAAACTGAGAACCAGAAGGAGAAGATATTTGTCCAAGGTCACATGGATAATAAGCAGCCAAGCAGATTTGAATTCAGTACATATGCTCAAAAATCACTGGTTTTTTCCTCCTGCTGTATTATGCTGCTTTTCCTACTTTTGTGTGCCTGACTCACCTAACAGATACTGAAAGTATTATTATTCTCCTTTTAAGATGAAAAAACTGATGCTCATAGATGTGACTTGTCCATGGCCACACAACCAGTAAGCATTGGAGCCAAAACTCAACCCCCCCAGATAACCTGACTCCAAGTTTAGTATTCTTTCTTCTATATCCTGCTCCTTTTTTTTTGGCACCATTTAAAACTCTTATATAAATTTTGTACTTAAATGCATGCAATAAAATACTTTTTCATAAAATAAAATGCTTTTTAATTTCAACACTTTCTGTAATCACCTATACTTCTGAAAATTATAGAGTAAGACTTCCTTCTTAAAAGTAGCCTGGACAAATTTTCAATTAATTTTTGACAGACTTCTTTGAAAACCATTACTAGTTGCTTTATATATGGCAAAGATCAGAAAATAGGTTACCTAACAGACAATATCAGAGGAAGTCAAGAACCAAGTATGGGGAATGTTCATCTTTTCCTTTCCACTTCTGCTTTTTTTTTTTTTTTTTTTTTTGCTACTCATGTATAGGGATATACTTTTAGGATAGCTCTTCCCTGCCTGTCAATCAACAAATACTAGTTATTCTAAGATTTCTAATTAGCATGCACATATTACTGTTACCGTTCACATTCTGGATTTGGTGGACTTGAGTTAGTTTGTTTTGCCATTATATAGCAATCACTGCATCCTATCAGTCAGTCTTTCTGTCTCTCTCTCTATCTCTGTTTATCTCTCTCTATGTGTCTCTCTCTCTCTCTCTCTCTGACTCTGTCCCTCTGACTCACTCCCTCTTTTTCTTCCCTTCTCCTTTTCCCCCACAATCATTTACTAGGACATCATCCATGTCACACCCTGGGCCTTCTACTCTTCTTTCTATATATTCTTTCATTAAATGACTTCGTCAGTGATCATAGGTTCAATTATCATTTCTATTTATATGACTACCAGTTTTCTGTATCTAGCCCCAGTATCTTTTCAGATTCAGTTCTGCATCACCAACTGCCTGTTAGATGTTTTGAACTAGAGGTCACAAAGATATCTCAGAACCAATACAGTCAGAATAGACCTCTTCCTCTTAAATGTACCCATCTCATGGACTTCCCTATTTCTGTTGAGGGACCTGGCATCCTTCCAGTCATCAGGTTTGCAACTATGGTATCTTTCTCGATTTCTTAGTTTCACTCACGTTCACATACTCAGTTGCCAGATCTTGTTTTTTCTACCGCCACAATATCTCTTGCATCCATGTCCTCTCCACCCAAAGAGAAACCACCATAGTGCAGGCCATTATCACCTGTCATCTACACTACATTTATAGCCTCCTGATTGTTCTCTACCTCAAGTATTTTCCCACTCCAGCCCATACTGCATAGATACCAAAATTATTTTTCAGAAGTTAGAAGTCTGACCATATTATCCTGCTCATATCAACCACCATTCAGTGGTTTCCTGTTACCATTAGGACCAAATATCAACCTTTGTATTTGTCATATCAAGTCTATACAACCTTCCTACTT
Source organism: Vombatus ursinus (assembly GCF_900497805.2). Taxonomy (NCBI): domain Eukaryota; kingdom Metazoa; phylum Chordata; class Mammalia; order Diprotodontia; family Vombatidae; genus Vombatus; species Vombatus ursinus. The sequence continues at coordinate 11,784,715 of NW_020954619.1, forward strand.
TTACAACCTTCTTACCCTTTACTACCATCTACAAACGATGATTCAGTCATACTGCCCATCTTGCCATTCCTAATACACAACATTCCAACTCTTATCTCCATGCCTTTGCACTGGCTGTCCCCCAACCCTGGAGTGCTCTCCTTCCTCAGGTATTTTTCTTGGAATCCTTTCAAAAATTAATTTTAAGGGATACCTTCTGCATGAAGCTTTTTCTGGTTCCCTCACCTTCTTGGGTCTTCCTCCCAACATTACCCTGTACTTGTTTTTGTTGCTGTTTTTTTTTTAATTTTCAGTTCCATATTCTTTCCCTTCCTCCACCCCTCCCCCACCCACTGAGAAGGCAAGAAGTATGATACCGTATACATATGAAGTCTTGCAAAATATATTTTCACATTAGCTACATTTAAAAAAAAGAAAGAAAGAAAGTAGAAAAAATATGCCTCAATCTGTACTCTTAGTTCCGGTGGGTAGCATTTTTAATTATTAGTCCTTTGGAATTTTCATGGATCACTGTATTTATTAGACTAACTAAGGCTTGCACAATTGGTAGTTGTTACAATATTGCTGTTATTGTATACAAAATTCTGTTCTGCTCATTTCACTTTGCATCAGCTCATAGAAAACTTCCCCCTCATTATTCTTTACAGCACAACAGTATCACATCACAATCTTGTTCAGCCATTTTCCAATTGATGGGCATCCCCTCAATTTCCAATTCTTTGCCACCACAGAAAGAGCTGCTATACTAGTACTTGCTTTGTATGCTTTTTGTACGTATATATGCAAATGTTGCTGCCCTCGCTCCTTTAGAACATTAATTTCTTGAGGGAATGGAATATTTTGCTCTTGTATTTGCATCCCTATCACCTAACATTGTGTACCCATGTGGTGTTTAATGAATGTGTGTTAATTGATTGATCAGCTTTTTCTTGCTATTTTGTGGAAGCAAGAAGAGGGGGTGGGGAGAGAGAAACCATTTACCAGGGTGACTAAACAAAAGATGAAAAACTTTCTTGCCGGAGAAGAGTGGGGAGCAAAATGAGCAAATTTGACCAAAGGCTGCTCCCTTCTCTTTCTTTTAGCATTCTCACTCCTATAACTCCTCAAGGAATGTTTTTCTTTTCCTTTCTCCTTTACCTCATCCAACATTCAGAATGCTTTTTTTTCTTGCCTTTACCGTCTGTTATGAAAATACTCTCCCCTTAATGCTGGTGGGAATTTTATGGGGTCATTATTAAATGTGTAATGTTTGTATAGGATTACAAACTTGTAAAGTTTAGGAGATTTGGGTGAACCCTTTCCTGCTGGGGGGATGTATGCCATTACTCATACATCTAAGTTTGTAGAAATGGAGTGGAGCTTTGCAAATGTGAAGGACTAATAGCGCCTGGAAGCACCCCGGAATTTGTTGAGAAGAGCCCAGGAGAGGATGCCAATTCTGAAGCAAAAAGAACAGGGAGTTTATCTGGAGGTAACCATAGAAAAGTATGCATTGCAGCGTTTTTTCCTGAGATAGTATGATAGCCAATCATTTCACAATCAAGGCCAAGGAACCTTACATTGGAACAGGATTATTTAACTCCAGGAGCTGTGCCAACCATTTGTAGAGAAGCTGAAGATCTATCAGGATAAGAGGTTTCTGCCCTCTGTAACTTTTCAATTCTGTGTTCTATAAACAAGGTTTATTTTGCGTCATTTCCATTAGCTGGTAATAAAATCCTTTTGAAGACTCCATCTTCCTTCAGTTCAACAATTCAGACACATGTTAAGTGCCTACTATGCACAAGGCTTTGGGCTGAGGACTGAAGGAGACAAAGATTAAAAAATGATGCAGTCCTTGCCCTCCAGAACCATAATTATTTGTGTGGTCTGTGTGGGGGTAAACAAAGGGCATATTCACACCAAAGTCAAGAGAATTTGAAAAGGAGTCAGGATCCCCCTGGGCCAGGCAAGGCCTGGTAGCAATAGTAGAGAGGTAAAGAGGGCCCATCTTAACAGGTCTGAGGTGCAGGTGCAATAGAGATTGAATCCAAAGAGAAAACATCATGAATCATTACTTTCTGCCTAGGGAAGTTTTGTGAAAGCCCTAGATGTTCATATGACCAATTGATTATTTGTAATGGAGTTTTGAGTTCATGGATAATTCGTTATTATCAGAACCCACATATGATAAGACTCTGAGATTCAGGTGCTTTTTTTAAAACTTGGTAGCAACTGATGCAAAGTTGGGTACAAGGTGTCACATTATACCCACATGTAACTTATCTGAATTCAGCTATATGACTTGGTGGGAAAAAAGAAAAATAAGTAAAGGGGAAGAGACAGAAACTGAGAGAGGGATTCTGTTGCCATTCTACTAAGTAAATGTATGTCCTGGAGTGAACAAGAGATGAGAGATAGAAATCCATTCTCTGAACATCTTGGCCTTACTGTGTGATTTTAGAATCAACATTTCATATACCCACACTCTATTCATTCTGCCTAGGTGCATGTGAGTGACAACTTTAGTTGGCCTTCCTAGCATTCTTAGATAGCTTGAAGACCCTTTCTACGTTCTTTTTGACTTCTCATGTCCTTTTTTGTCTCATTGTGAACCAGAAAGAAGGAACAGTTATGCTGTGGCTGAATACAATCACATTAATGTGAGACTTTCCCTCTAATATCTGTTTTTCTACCAGCTATCTTCACCTGTTTTTGTTTTCCTTTGAGTAAAAAACTTGATTCTTGTCTCTTTTCCTGGCTTTGCTGGATATAATGAAAAATAATTTTTGCATTCTATTTCCACAGCAACCATCTCAGATCGATCTATTCTCTGATATAGACTACTTTCTTTTAAAGAGATCCTAACCATTTTACTTAAAATGGATATAAAGATATTGCATTGTATAATGGCTCATCTAATGATTTCGAAGGATAATTTTGACTGTATTGGATTTTTACTTTACATGCATATTTTGTAACTTAACCCTGCATACCCACATAAGATATGACTCCACTTCAGATGTTAAATAGTAAAATGCGCTGGTATTATTTTAAGGGAGGTCAAGTGTAAGCTTTCTTCAATAGCAGCAAAAGAAAATATTGTCACTGTATTTCCAGTTTGAACTGCCACAGAATATGCTATGCTTCTATCCTTTTTTAAAAAAATCAATGTTATGGTAGTTGAATGTTGGATAATGATGAGTGGGATGGGGAGGGGAGAGGCAAGAAAGTTCAGAAGCAGCTGAAAAAGAGAGCAGAAGACAGAGACTTGCAAATATTCTCATAAATGGACAATTTAGATGTGAACATGGTTGCAACACCCATCTCACAGTAATGAAAAGCTGGCAAAGCATGGATGGAGAATCACTGTCTTAAAACAAAACAAATGCCTGCCCATGGAATGAAACAGCTGAAAAGAATTCATTTTCTCTCAGCTAAGAGAAAAACAATGTATTTTTACCTGCTGAAGTACCATTGTGTACTTTACATGTGTTTTCCAGGCCTCTACAGATGGGCTTTATTGATGCCGCTGCGCATAGCGTGGTTAATAAATATGTAAACAAAAGCACACAGAGCTTTCCAGTGTAGAAAATAATGAGTTCTCTCTCATTTTAAACTTGTGATTAGATACATTTAATTAGAGTTTATGCAAATATAATTATATGGGATAAATTCCTAATCTCTCCCATTTCTTGTCTTATTCACTTGCCCCCGTGGAACTGATCTGAGCGTGGAACTAACCCCCTTTGAAGTGAGCAGGAGCTCCATGGTTGGATGAGCCCTTTTGGGAGACACAGCATGATGAGAAACAGGCTGCATGGTTTTCCATGGATTGTTGACAGCTAGGAAAAACAAAAGCTGAGAATGTGCAAGCATTAGGGATATAGGGCTATAGGATTTATATTGGAAATGCAATGAATCTTTGTCAGTAGCCCTTCTACAAAGGCAACATTATTGTTAATTGGAAGCCAGTGATAGAAAAGCAGGGATTGAAATGCTCATTGAGTGAAACTCTAGATTAAAAAAAAACAACAACCACTTTTAAGTCAGGTAGAAGCCTTATTTAAAAAAAATAGATATTAAACTCTTCATCTAAACAAGATTCTGTATTTTTAATAATTTCATATGATGATATGTTATTATATTTGGTTAATCAAGCTTTGAGAGTTAAAACTTCCTCTCCTAGCAGGGAGGTCAAGAGATGTTCCTTGTTGATTTTTTATTCTTGATATGACTTGAAAAATGCTAAATTTGTCTATCCTTTTCCATTTAATATGATAAATTCTGCAGTTTCCAGTTGCCACTTCACACTATGCGGTTTTCCCCCTTTTTCAGAAAAGGAAAAATTGTTCTAATGATTAATTTTTGTTGCTGTTACCAAAGCATGCTGTGGTTTAAAAATTTTAAAAAAAATGTTAGGTTGAGTTGATGCTTCCTGGAACATTAAAAAGATAAAAGGTCATTTTACTGTAAGTAAAAATTCCAAACTGCCTTTTGGTTTTACTGGCATTAAAAATTTGGCGAGCATTTATAAACACATGCACTTCAAAGGAGATATATTCTTGTGGCACCCGGCAATATCACTTATTTCCATTACATAGTACACTCTATTTTTAAGGAGTTGTGACTAGGCAATTCAGTCTGCATTTACACTACATTAAAATTTGGCCATTTAATTTTTTTTTCAAGTTGAAAACAAAGAAACCTTCTCAGAATGTGACTTTTCAATAAGAGTAAACCAGCTTTTAGTCTTTTTTTGCAGAGAAAGCAGGTTTTCTCTGAAGTAAATAAGAAGTCTGTTTTTCAAATGGAATTAAAGACACCTGTTAGGTGGGAGGGGCCTAGTGACATTGTGGGGGAAGGGCAATGCTTATTATTTAGTTTCAACAGTACTTTCTAATTACTAAGACTGACAATATTTTTGTAAGACTGACTGATCTTTTTCCTGTTTTAAAGATGAAACTGATACTAGAAGATAAAGTTCATAAAGTGAATTTGTAAAGTGAATTAATGATAGACGTAATATTTTGAAATTTTAGCATTTAAGTTACATGAGCTCTATAGAGTACTTTCTCTTTATGTTCATATTATTTGGCCTTTTAAAAAACTGTTTCATTTTTCCAAGTCTAGACTTTTAATTTTAATACTTATTTAAAAGTAGTCACCTTCCGATGTATACCCCATGCATAATTCCTCCTTTCTTATGGACTATCACATGACTCGTACATTACCCCATCTGTAGTCATTGGACTTAGAATTAATCCCTGTAAAGTCTCCGCCTGGAACCCATTCTTTCATGGCCTCTGAAATATGAGTGATATAGGAACTGTAAATATTGATTTAACTAGCAACAATGTTTATTAGGACAATTTTCTAAAATAGGAAGATATTTTCAAAAATTAGCCAATTTTTCATATATCAAAAGATTCTATAAATCACTCTTGTATATAGCTGCTCAGTAACTTGTCAGATTAATAAAATACAATTGTAACAAATCCTATCACAATAACAAATTCTTTATTTAAAAAAAAATCCAACCCTCAGCCATTTCAATGGTTTGCCATTTCAAGCAGTTTTCAGTACAATGAAATGAAAATATGTGTAGTCTCTTGTGGCACATATTATATCCTGAACTAGTGCTCAGAAGAACTGGGAGCTGAATGCTAGCCCTAGCTCTGCCACTTTCTAAGTGTGTAAATGTGAGTAAGCCACTTGTGTGAACCTCAACTTTCTCAGCTATAAAAGTTTATCTTGCCTGCCTCCCAAGATTTTTGTGACCACAAAATAGGATATAAAAAATGATTTGAAAATTAAGGGGTGAGAGAGGAATATACGAGGAGAAGGAGAAAGGGAGAGGTAGAATGGGGTAAATTATCCCACAAAAAAAAAAACCCAAAAAAACAGAAAAGAAAAGGCTCCTACAGTGTGAATCTTATTCTCATAGGATTTGACTTAAGGAGGGAATAACATACATACTCAATTGGGTGTGGAAATCTGTCTTACCCTACAGGAAGGGGAATGATAGAGAGGAGGGCAGATTGGGAAAAGGGTAAATCAGAAGCAAATACTTCTGAGGAGGGACAGGGTCAAAAGAAAGAATAGAATGAATGGATGAACAGGATAGGATTAGGGGAAATAGAGTTAGTTTTTCACGGCGTGTCTACTATGGAAGTGTTTGGCATAACTGCACATGTATAACCTATATTGAGTTGCTTGCCTTATCAATGAGGGTGGGTGGGGAGGGAGGAAGGGAGAAAATTTGGAACCCAAAACACATGTTTAAAAAAAATGTTTTCACATGCAACTGGGAAATAAGAAATACAGGAAATGGGGTACAGAAATCCATCCTGCCCTACAGGAAAATTGGAGGGGAAGGGGATAAGAGAAGGGGGGCGAGAGATAGAAGGGAAGGCAGACTAGGGGAAGGGGTATTCAGAATGCATGCTCTCTTGGGGTGGGGGGAGGGGCGAGATGGGGTGAAATTTTGGAACTCAAAATCTTATGGAAGTAAATGTTGAAAACAAAAAAATAAATAAAAATTACCATTAAAAAAAATGATTTGAGGGGCAGTTAGGTGGTGCAGTGAATACAGCTCTGGCCTTGGAGTCAGGACCTGAGTTCAAATCCAGCCTCAGACACTTAACACTTACTAGCTGTGTGACCCTGGGCAAGTCACTTAACCCCGATTGCCTCACCATAAAGCAAAAAAAAAAAAAAAAGAATGATTTGACCATCATTTTTCTTTGTTCATCTTCCTTCCCTTTAAGTCTATGAACCTGTTTAGGCTTTTGAGATTCTTCATTTCTTTACTCTGTTCCCCATCCCTAGCTATTTTTCAGTCATGTTTTATCATAGCTTGCCTCCTAAGTAAAGCCTTCCTAATTACCACAAATATTAGATTTCTCTCCCTACCCCACCCAACTTCCTCATTCTCTCCCCTTCTGCCTCCCCCACTTTTTCCCCTTCTGTGTTTGCATTTTTATTATAACTGTAATTGCATTAATGTACTTGTATCCACTGAATGGAATGTAAGCTCCCTGAAGGTAGGAATTTATTTCCTTTTTTGCTTTGTATCCCCAGTGCATACAAGTCTGGTGACACAAATTGAATTGGCAGTAATTGAATTTTGTGTGAATTCTGTGGCAGTATAAAAGTAGTGATGGAAAAGATAACACAATGGTATAGCATTGTTTCAGGTTTTTGTTGAGTCCTTTACAGTTACATTAATAATAATAATCTCTAGCGTTTATGTAGCATTTTGAGGTTTATAAAGGGCTTTACAAATATTTCATTTGATCCTCACAGCAACCCTGAGAGGTAGTTATTATCCCCATTTTACAGATGGAGAAAATGAGGCAGGCAAAGGTTAAGTGACTTTCAAGGATTATTCATTCAAATAGCTCTGAGAAAAGCTCTAAGAGGAGGATTTTTATATTTTTTCATTCTTAATATTTAAAATAAATGTAATTCTTTTTATTAAATAAACAGTCATTTAAACACTATGCTAAATAGCATAGAGTTTGCTATGACCCACTCAGGGGCTTAGGAATACCAGCTGGTTTGACGTCATCCCATTGTAAGTAGGTTCTCATTGTATCTTCTCATTTTCCTTGTAAGAAATTCTGGGGTGTAAGGCAAAGCAGAGAGAATTTAAATGGTCAAAGGACTCAGTTCTGCTAAGGACTATTAACAATTGGAGGACAAACTTTAAAAAAAAAATCATCAAAAGGCAGAAGTTTTTTCTATCTGGCTTGATTATAGAATATATTTGCATGCAGAAAATTTTACCACAGCCCTGGTAAAGAGCTTTTACTTGCTTGATCTTAATTTAAGATGACTGATTGGGAGATTCTTTGCTTAGAAGAGAGATCCAAAGAGAAAACAATGTGTGAATAGCGGTTCACTAAAACATAAGATGAGGAAGTTGCAATTTAAATGCCACTAGAAGGCAAACCCCAGCACTTGAGTTGAGGGCTGTCACGCATAGTATGTTGTTAGTACAACTTAAGTAGAACCCCTCTCAGGAGGAATACCCTGAGGGGTTAATACAGTAGTCTGAAAGCAGTTAATGTAATTTTAACAATTTTGCAAAGAGACTGGTCTGTAACATTATGTACAAATCATTCTAATTTTCCTCCCATTACCCATTAGCTTGTCATCTCAGTAGCACACATGTTCTGCACATCTCTGTTGAACACAGTTTGTCACTGTAACCATATATTGGCACTGCTTCTCCTTTCCTCATATCACAGTCATCTAACATGAGACATTCTGATGTCAGTTGTGGATGAACATATATCAAAGATCTTATTTTCATTTTTCACATAAATTAATGTTAAAATATATTGAGCAATTTTTGTCTTTTAAAAATTATCTTGATGTTACTTATTGACAGTTTTTCCCGTGCTTTGAAAAATAGGCCCAATCCCTAGTATTAGTATCTTACAAATGTTAGCTTAAGTTTATAAATGTTCCAGTTATGACAATGAAAATTAAGTATTAGTGCTATCTACTGAATTAACAATATTTGCTAACCCTTTCGTATAATTCTTCATATTTTTGATGAACATGGGAAATTTTGACCCATTCACCAGGAATCAAAGCTTTAGTCTCATAGAAACATTTTAATTGTAAAGGATGATACTTTTCCTATTAAAATTCTGAGTTTTAATTATTATTGAGATTCAAACAAGAAGCTGTATTATTATTATTATTATCCTTTTTAAAAAACTACTACTACCACTAATAATAATAATAATAATAATAACTAACATTTATGTAATGCTTACTAGTGCCAGACAGTGTTCTAAGCACTTTACAATTATTAACTCATTTGATCCTCACAACACAGGGAAGTAGGTACTATTATTATCCTCATTTTGCAGATGAGGAAACTGAGGCAAACAAGTTGTCACTTGTCCAGGGTCACCACAGCTAGTAAGTGCCTGAATTTAAATTTGAACTCAGGTCTTCCTGATTCCAGGCCCAGTTCTCTACCCACAGCACCACTAAGCTACTGAATAAAAGGATTGGCTCTTCAAGTAACACTGAAAATTAAAGTTTAATGTAAATTAAATTTTATATTTGAAGGAATTTAACCAGTAATAGTATTTTATTCAGCTTTTCAAAAATTCTCTTAAATGCTAGTATATATTTCCCAGTTTTCTAGTGGAATAGATTGTCTAAGGCAGGTGAAGGGTTTCATTCTAGCAGTAAATAATTTTGGGTTGGCATTATTCTAAACAATAATCCAAAGCCATTTTCGAAAAGGCTAATAGATATCATTTTCAGAGGTCTTAAGTAGAAACTGGAAATTAGCCCTTGCCAAAGATGAAAAATTTATCATCAAAGTAAAGTACATTGATTCCTTTTAAAAAGGGAAGTAAATATATGAATGTATGTAAACTTTGAAAATTTGGGTTATGTTAATTCAGTATTTGTGATCATTTGAACATAGTCTGGTTGAAATAAATTTACCTCTTAGCAAATTTATTTCTCATAATACAAATTAATTGTGTAAGACTATGGAGGAGTAGGGTTAAAAATACTTGGAACAATATGAGATTTATTCAGGTACCTGTGAAGCATACAACTATAAATAGAAACTGGAATGTAATTTGCTGATTATTCTCTTATTAAAAAAAGTTCCTGAAAGATTTCTAAAAACAGTTCACTTAACTTGATTTGTTGTCAATTCTAAAAGTAATAAAATTATGTTTCTTTAAAAATATTTCATAATTCAGATTTTATTTAGATTGTCAACCCTTCTTCCTCGTTATTTTGAATAACTGAGTACTACTGTGTTTTGTAAAGATTATTATAATGAAGAGGTCACTACTAAAAGAAATATTCCTTACATGTGTAACTCACCTTATATGGGATAAAGATAGTCCTTGAAAACTTTTGAGTAATTTCAATTTTTGCAAATTGGCTTGCATTTTAAATTAGCAAGGTGGTTTGCTATTTTGAAGGCCCTTATGGATTTTCTGCAAAGCAAAAAAAAAATAATTTTTTCTTTTCTCATTTTATTTCATTTTTTATTTTTCTAAGCTTACTTATCATTCTTTGCTTGGGGACAAGGATGAAAGTGGATTTGAAGAAATGTTAGTTTTGTATGCAAATACAATTCATTGTCATGATGGAGAGGGAAATTCAGTAAGACTTGTTGAGACCAGTGACTGTTAAGAGATTTAGACTATCCTAGACTTTGAGTATAGAAGAAAAACCATCCGTAAAAACTTGCTTGCTTGACTTGCGTGATGGTGTTTTCTTGCAACCTTCAGTTGAGAGTCTGCTGAGCAGATTGGCAGATTGGGTGATTAATTAATTATGAGGGAGCAAGCCACATAGCTAAAGAAAACTCTTTTTTTTTCTCCTAGTTTTTTCTTCCACAGATGTCTGGCAAAGGCTTCAAAATCTTAGGATCCCTGGTCCTAAAGTTGTGTCTGAATTCACATACTTGTCTTCGGGCTTAATTGACTGATAGATATAAACAGACTGATGGCTAAATATTCATAGGCTTCAGTGTTTAAGTAATGCATTTTGATCTTCACAGCCTTCTGACATTTTTAAAAGACAGGTGTAGAGACGTTTTCTTTAAAGTCTTGTTGGTTTACCTTGGAAAAAAACACACTTTGGTGTGTTACTATACTCAGAAAATTATTTTTAAAAGAAACCGTATTATAGAGCATTACATTCACTTAATTTGTATACTTACAGGGCTTTACAAAAACATTGCAGGTTCTAAACAGAAGAGCTTTTATTTCTTATATGTAATAATCATAAATTTTGACAAGGAAGAAATTCAATTTTCATTCCACAATAAATGGTATTACATAACTTTAAGTATTAAATCATTCTTGACATTTATGCATAGTTTAATTCAAACCATGGAGTGAACAGAAAGTATTGAGTATTAATAGTTAAGGAAATGTTATCTTTAACTCTTCTATTAAAATGCAAAGATTTATTTTTTAGCTCTTCTATTAAGATGCAAAGATTTATTTTCCGTGCTTAATCTGAATGCATTTATTTGTGCTTCTTTTCCCCCATGGTAGTGGAGTTTCTATGGAGTCATACAACTGAGAGCATGTGTGTTGGATATATGTCAGCCCAGGATGGCAAAGCCAAGGTAAGCCATAGAAATTGCTTTGTAACTTGCAAAATATAGAACCATTAAAATGTTAGAGCAAGCTGACTTTCTGTGCTTCCCTTTGGCATTACTTATGGTGTAGAAGAATAGCACGAGGTATCAAAGAAACACCTGAGGGAGGTTTGCAGGCCTGACCCTCTTTTGCTAAGGCCACACTTAACAGCTGTTTGTTTAAGCATAGATAGGACAGAGCTCCTATCATGTTTCTTTCAAACTTTACAAATAGGCTGTGTTATACTCTTAAGGCTCCTTTTTCCTTAAAAACCTTTAAACTTCATATTTGAAACGTTTGTATTGGACTATGTTTTTTAAAAACATGTTTTTATTGATATTGATATATGTTGTCTTTACCTCATAGTTATTTCCCACTCATTCCTTCCATATTGAACACTCCCTTGTGACCCCCAAAAAAATCAGTAAAAATATTTAATACTGAGATTATATCTGACAGCATATATAATAGTTTGTGTTAGTCATCTCCCATCACTCTGCTGTGATGAAAGATATTTCATAACCTTTTCTCTTTTATTTTTAGTAGTTTTTCAGTTACTTAGAATTCACCTTTAGCAGTTTTTTTATTTACGTTTTTTAACTTTCTGTATATGTTGTTCTTCTGGTTAGGGTTTTTCACTCCTTACCACTTCATTTCAATTTTCCCACGTTTCTCTATGTCTGTAGACATTGGATATATAGCTGGTTATGTTCCTTTGTGTTGCAACACTTCAACTAAGAATCACTAAAGTGGGTCAGTTGGGTTTTTTATTTTTATTTTTAAATCCTTTCTTATATTTTGAAATTGTTCAAAAAGACTCAGAAAGTAAATTCTGATAAAATAAAACTGTCATTAGTAAGTGTGCAAAGACATCATGAACTGTATGTTCATGATTAGAAAATGCTTATTTGTATTTACCTTTTTATGATTAGCTAGCAACATTCCTGAGAGATCAGAGCTTATAGATGTCTAAATTCTATTCTCATTGTAGACTTATCTCTAAGAATCAGTACATTTATTAAAAAAAAAAATTTGAGATCCCCACTCCTTTGTTCCGCCCTTGTCAAACAGAACACTTCTTCCCATTAGTAGTTAGTTGTTTGGGTTTTTGGATTTTTTTGGTTTTTGGGGTTTTTTTTGATAGATGAACTAAAAATTACTTTGTTTCCTGACAAATGGAAATCTAAATTCTTTGGTGGTCAATTATAATATTTAAACTTAGAAATTGGGGATAAAGAAATTGTAATTCACATGAGAATTTTCAAAAAATGAATTCTTCACGTTAACAACAGGTACTATAACAGGATAGCCATCTTAGCTTCCTAGCACTTTGAGTGTTGCGCACAAATGAGCTAAGATCTTTAATATTTATAAGTCAGATATTGAGCTTTTACTCTGGTTGGTGTGCTGGGCACAGTGGCAAATACAAGTTTGTCCTCAAGGAGCCTAATTGAATAGTTTCCTTTCTTGGAGTCAACTGAAAAAAATTCTTCAGTTCTATTTTTTCTCCAACTTAAGACCCTTCACAGTCATTTTTTAAAACCTTTTTTTTTCATTTAATGACCCAAGTAGAATATATCTAAGAGCTCTGAAGGAAATACTTAGATATCAATTGCAGAATACTGAAGCTTCTATCACTCCTTATGTGATGAGTCCAGACTCAAAATAACCTTTAGACAAACAAATTTTATGGCATTGAATGCAGCATTAAAGCCAATTGTGTTGTGTACAGTAATATTTATAAAGTCCCTTGTGAGGAAGTGTTCTTGTTATTCCCAGCTGGTGGTGGCCTAGAGAAGACTTTAATATTTAACATGAAATCTGGCTAGTAAAGAGAGCTAACAGTGCAACATCGTGCCCAAAGATGTTTTGCTCACAGTTGCATCGTTTGACATCTGGTGTATATTGTTTTCATATTGCTGGTAAATTCTCCAGCTGGTAATCTTGATTGGGCTGACAGACACAGCTGCTCCTCTTGCTTCACTTTTAAATTATGTTTTTGACCTTCCTTGAAGAGAGTTAATCCCTCTCCCTTTCTTCCTCCTTTGAGCCCGTGGTTACAAATGCTTTCCAGAGAAAAACCACAAATGCCTTGGCTGCTGGCTTCTATTGATCAAAAAATCATCTCTTCTGTCATAAAGGCTGGAATTTTATTGTATTGCAAGTAAGACAAAGTTATAGATGGGAAACTGGGCTCAAAATAGAGAACAGGGCATCATGAAGCACAACATCTTTTTAAAAGAGTAAATATTTGGCATGATTCCTCTCTTTCCTGAATTATCTGAAAGCATAAATATTGAATTAGTAAGCCCACATTTAGCGTGATTACACAGTTTTCAAAAAATAGTTTTTAGATTATTATGAGGGTTCAAAATGAGTAAGGTGCTAGGGTAAGAACATTTTCTTAATTCATCCTTTATCTTTTAAAAAACTATCCTGTTTCTGTCCATCACCAAACTTGAACACCAAATCCATTCAGCGAGTAGGTTACTTGTGTAACCCAAGTAAAGGATTTGAAATAAAGGTTACCTTGGAATCAGAACAGTTAGAAAAGATAATAATCAGAAGCTTCATTTATTATTCTAAAGAGGAACCATTTTAATGATTAATACTTAATTTCCAAAACAACATGACATATAGAAAGTCCTCCACAATTATATTTCCATGAGCTTTTTTTCTGAATGAAACAAAGATAACTGCAACAGTATCTATAAGGTATAAGGAACACTCCCCTCTCTGATAAAATAAATCAATCACAGATATGGAAGGAAGCTTAGAAGCTTTTCATCCCATTTCTTCCAACAGATTGCCCCCTGTCATCCCCACTGTCACTTATCTTCAGTCTCTTCCTATCTGCTGGCTTCTTCCTGATGGTTACAAACATGCCCACATCTCCTGCATTCTCAAAAAACTCTCACTTGATCCATCCGTCCCTGCTAACTATCGTCCTATATATACCTTCTCCTCTTTGTGGCTAACCTCCTCTTAAGAGTTATCTACAATAGATGCCTCTACTTCTCTTACTTTTTAACCCCTTACAATCTGGCTTCCAGTCTCAACATTCTACTGAAACTGTTCTGTCCACAGTCACCATTGATCTCTTCATTGCCAAATCCAGTGGCCTTTTCTCAACCCTCATTCTTCTTGACCTCTCTGTAGCCTTTAACCTATTGATCTCCCTCTTCTCCTTAGTATTCTTTTTCTTTCTAGGTTTTCAAAACACCACTCTGTCCTGGTTCTCCTCCTACCTATTTGACCACTCCTTCTTAGGTTCCTTCGCTAAATCTTTATCCAGGTCACAGCCTCTAACTATAGGTATCCCACAGGGCTTTGTTCTGGGCCTTCTCTTGACCCTGCTACTTCTCTTGGTGATCACATCAACTCCCATGGATTTAGTTACCTTCTCTATGCTGATGTTTCTCAAGTCTCCTTATCTTGCCCTAACCTCTCCACTGACCTCCAGTCTCACATCTTTAACTGTCTTTCAGACATCTTAAACTTAACCTGTTCAAAATTGAACTCAACTTTCCCCTTAAACTCCCCCCCCCCTTCCTTTTTACTATAGAGGGCAACACCATGCTCCCAGTCCCTTGGGTTCACAGCCAGGGTGTCATCCCCACTCTTCACTGTCTCTCACCCTCTATATTCAATCTATTGCCCAGGAATGTCTATTTCATCTTTCCAACATCCTTCAAGTATGCCCCCTTTTCCCCTTTGATACTGTCACCAGTACAGGCAGGGTACAGACCCTCATCATTTCATGCCTGGACTAATACAATAGCCTGCTGGTGGATCTGCCTACCTCAGGTCTCTCCGCACTGTAATTCAACCTTCATTCAGCTGCCAAAGTGATTTTCTTAAAGCATAGGTCAAACCCACCCCCACCTCCCTATTCAGTGAACTCCAGTGGCTACTATGGCCTCCAGGATCATGTGCAAAATCCTCTCTTTCACATTCAAATTCCTTCATAGCCTAGCCCTCCCCCCTTACTTTTACAATCTTCTTGCAACTTACGCCCCATCATATGCTTTTTGATTTATTGATACTGACCTCCTTGCTACTCTACAAACAAGACACTCCATCTCTCAGCTTCAGACATTTTCTCTGGCTGTCTCCCATGCCTGGAATGTTCTCCCTCATCTCCATCTACTGGCCTCCCTGGCTTCCTTCTAGTCCAAACTAAAATCTCATCTTTTACAGGAAGCCTTTCCCAACCCCTCTTAGTACTAGTGCCCTCCCTCTTTTGATTATTTCCTATTTATTTTGTATATAGCTTGTTTGTATATATTTGTGTGCTTGTTTTCTCCCCATTAGACTGTGAGCTCCTTGAGGGCAAGGACTATCTTTTACCTCCTTTTTATATCCACAGTGATTAGCACAGTGCCTTGAACACAGTAGGTGCTTAATAAATGTTTATTGATCAACTGAGAACTACCATTTAATCTAACTCATGCTCAAAAAGGAATCATTCCCACTGTAACATACTCAACAAATGTCATGTTGGCTTCTGCTTGTAGACCTCATGTGAGTTCATACTCACTGCCTCCAAAAGCAGCCCATTCCACTTTGGGATACCTGTAATTATTAGGAAGTTTTTTCAAGATATCAAGCTTAAATCTGGCTCCTTGAAATTTACATCCGTTATTCCCACTTCTGTCCTCTGAAGCTAACCAGAGGTCTTATCCCTCTTCCACAAAACAGTCCTTCAGATTCTTAATGAAACACAGCTATCATATTCTCTTAAGGCTTCTCCTGTGCTAGGGAAACATCTCCAGTTCTTCAACCAATCCTCATATGGCATTGACTCAAAGCCCTTCAACGTGTTGCTCATCCTCCTTTGGATACTCTAGCTTAAATTTGGTGCCCATAATTGAACACAGTAGTATTCCAGATGTAGTCTGACCTTTACAGAGCACAATGGGCCTATCATCTCTTTATTCTTGGAAGCTATTTCTCTAAACACAGACACAAAATGGTATTAGTTTTTTTTTGGCTGCCACATCACACTTCTGACATATTTCATTTGCCAGCACTAGAACACACAGGTATTTTTCTGAAAACCTGCCATCTAATGTTGCCTCTCTCACCTTTTACTTGTGAAGTTGATTTTTTGAACCCAAGTATAAGAGCTTACATTTATCTTTTTTTGAATTTTATATTATTAGAATCAGCCCAGTGATCTGGCTTGGCAAGCTCTTTTGGGATTCTGATCCTCTCATAGAGCATGTTAGTTATCACTCCAGTTTTATGTCATCTGAAAATTTGAAAAACATACTATCACATTGATTAAAATGGTAAACATTACAGGGCCAAACACAGGCTCCTGGACCACTCCACTGTAGATCTCCTGCCATGTGTTGACACTGAACCATTAACTATTTTGAGTCTGACCAATCAGCCAATTCTGAATTGAATAATATTATTAGAAACTTTATAAAATGCTTTGCTAAAATATAGGTAAGCTGTAGGTACAATATCCCCATAACATACCAATTTGGTAGCCCCATCAAAAAAAGAAATAAGATTAGTCTGGCATTGCTTGTTATTCATGAAACCAATGCTGGCTTTTTGTAATCAGTAGTTTCTTTTCTGGATGTCCATTTACTACCTATTTAATAATCTGTTCTGGAACTTTCCCAGGAATTACAGTCAACTTACTGCCATCAAGTTTGGAGATTATTCTCTTCTCTTATTTGAAAATTTACTCTTCTTCAGAACTGTCTATTTTTTCCAATTTTCCACAGTGTTCTGAAAGTGGATTAACCATCTGTACCCAATGATGTTCATCTAGGCCAATTGGCTTGAATTCAAGGATAATTTAGTGCTCTCTTACTGTCTCCTTACTTGTCTAGGGTATCTACTACCTGTTAACTATTTTTGTTTTGTCCTTTCCAGCCCAAAGATCATTCTTCTTGGCAGAGAAAACAGAAAAAAAGTAAGAACCAAAGAGCTTCATCTACGTTTTGTCTCTTGTTAGCATAGACATTGCTAGGTGCCATGAAAAACTCTTTAAAAATCATGACAAGCATTTTTAAGTAGTATAGCTTTTAACCATTGTTACTTAGGAAATGTGCAATCTAAGAAAAGGAAAAGTTGTTTATTTAGGATGGCATAATATTATATTAGATAGAACACTAGGATAAGAAAAAACAGACCAAGTTCACTGTGGAACTTTGGGTAAGTCATATTAACCTCCTGGGTTTCATCATTGTAAGATGAGAAAGTTGGTGTAGATGACCTATAAATTCATAACATTCTTTGATTCTGGTTCTTATTGAGCCCTATATGGATTAACTTTAAACTATTAAATATATTTTATACAGTACCTCTTTAAAGTTTTTTTGTAAACATTTTTATGGCAGAAAACATTTTCTTTTTAATATATGTAGACACAGAGGCAAAAATAAGTAAATGAATTACTCTGGCCTTGTGAAATGAGGGATTGAGCGTGGATTATAATGTGACCATTGATCTTTCCAAGTCTTCTTTCCTTATATAATACTATTTTAATACTATGATGCTGCCAAATAGTATTCAACTTACTGTTATCTCAAACAGTCATTAGAGGTTATTTGTTATGTAGAGGTCATGTGGCTCTCTCCTGTTGCTGAATGGAACTAGAGGAAGTCACAAAATCAAAATGACTGGGTTCCACTACAAATTTATGTTGTATAATTTCAGTTGGGTTCTTATTGCAGCAAGGAAGAACTTTTACTCATCTCTAATTGAGTCTCTGTCCCACTCCCCTCTGCATCCATTTAAAAACTTTCTTTTCTTTTTTAGAGTCCTCTATACCATATTCTCCACCTACCCCCATCCCCACCCTTCCTCTCTTAGATAAAGAACCTGCCTCATGCCTTTCTGAGAAAATGTATTCCATTTGCTGGAAGCCTCTTTTTCTCCCATTCTCTGCATCTCACAAACTCTTGATATCAACCTCTGGCCTCCTACCCCCAGTCCTCTCCTTTTCTCCAGTTTTGGATGTTGAAGCTGACCTTCTCACCAAATCCAGCTCCTTTATGTGTACCTTTGATCCCATCTTCTGCAGATTGCTCCTAAAATCATACCCCTCTAATCTCCAGTTTCTCCCTTTCATTTGTTCCTTTCCTGCTGCCTACAAACATGCCCAAGTCTCTCACATCCTTTGGAAAATAAAAATAAAAACTTTCATTTGACCATCCTCTCTAGTATATCTCTCCTCATTTTTTTAGCCAAATTCCTGGAAAAACTGCTGATACTCATTGCCCTTGTTTCCACTCATTTCAGTGACTCCTTAGTCTTTTGCAGTTTAGCTTCTAGACTCACTTAAATGAAATGGCTCTCTCCAAAGTTGCCAAATCTAATTGTCTTTTCTTGGGCCTCATCCTTGACCAATCTTCTTCATTCAACACTGTTATCCTACCTTTTCCTCTGTATATATTTCTCTCAGAGTTGTTTTTTTTTGTTTTGTTTTGTTTTGTTTTTTAAACAATTGGGGTTAAGTGACTTGCCCAGGGTCACACAGCTAGTAAATGTCAAGTGTTTGGTCTGAGGCCAGATTTGAACTCAGGTCCTCCTGACTTCAGGGCGAGTACTCTATCCACTGCCCCACCTAGCTGCCTCTCTCTCAGAGTTTTGGTTTGGTTTGGTGACACTGCTCTCTCTTTGTTTTCCTCTTTTTCATGACCATCCCTCAGCTTGCTTTGCTAGATCATCATTTATTATGTCTCTTCACAGAAGGGTAACCCAAGGCTCTCCTTGGGTCCCCTTCTCTTCTCCTTCAATACCTTCTCACTTGGTGACTTAAATGGCTCAGTGGATAGAGCTCTAGACAAAAGTAAGGGAGCTCTGAGTCCACATCCTGTCACTTATTACTTTTTTTTACTATGAGCATGTCATTTAACCTGTTTCAGCCTTAGTTTCCTAATCTGTAAAATAAGGATAATAATTGTACTTACCTCCAAAGGTCATTGTGAGGATCATAGGATTATAAAATACTTTGCACACTTTTTTAAAGCATGATATAAATATTAAATGCTATTATCTTTATTATTCATCTCCCATGAATTTAATTTAATTGACCTCTATGCAAAACACTCCCAGATCTCTATTTGCAGTTCTGTTTCTTTCCTGAATGTGAGTCATGCTTGACCAACTTCTTACTAGACATGTCAAACCATAGGCATTTCCAATACATCATGTCCAAAACAAAGCTTATTATCTTTCCTTCGAAATCTACCTTCTTCTCCAACTTCCTGGTTTCAGCTGAGGGCACTACCATTCTCCCAGTCACACATGTTCCATCTTGCGGTCATGCTTGACTCTTCACTAGCATTCACCCTATATGTCCAATCAGTTGCCAATTCTGGTTGCTTCTATCTTAAAAACATATCTTTCATCCCATGCCATTCTCTCTGCTCACACAGTCACCTCATTCAGACCATATCACTTTTTCCCTGCATTATCCTTCTGTTTTGTCTCTCTGCCTCAAGTCTCACCTTGTTCTATTTCATCCTCCATGTAACTGTCAGAGTAATTTCCTAAAGCACAAGTATAACCCTGTCACCCTCATAATCAATAAATTCTAGTGGATTTTTTTTTAATCACTAGGACTAAATATGAACTCCCTTTGGGATTTAAAGCCCCTTGTAACCTGGCCCCAATCTGCCTATCAGTATTGTTACATATTATTCCCCTTCATGTTCCTGTGGTCCAGCCATAGTGTCCTCTTTACTGTTGCCCATAATCAGTCAATCAGCAAGCATTCATTAAGTGCTGCAATCTGGAATTGTGCCCAAATATTTATTAAACTGCCTATACCCTTTGACCCAGGAATACCACTACTAGGTCTGTTTCCAAAGACGATTAGGGAAAAGGGAAAAGGACCTATATGTTCTAAAATATATATAGCAGCTCTCTTTCTGGTGACAAAGAACTGGAAATTGCAAGGATGTTCATCAACTGGGGAATGGCTGAACAAGTTGTGTTATATAATTGTGATGGAATACTACTGCTTTAAGAAATGATGAGCTTCATGATCTTAGAAAAACATGGATAGACTTGCGTGAAATAACGAAGAGCAAAATGAGCAGAACCAAGAGAACATTGTATACAGTAAAAGCAATATTGTTTTAAGAACAACTTTGAGGGACTAAGTCATTTTGACTATTACAAATACCCAAATGAACTACAAAAGACCTATGAAGGAAGATGCTATCTGCATCCAGAGAAAGAACTGATAAATAGAAATATGCATAGAATGGTTTTACATATACACACATACACATATATACCATTAGATATATATACCATTAGGGGTGTGTGTGTGTGTGTTTGTATATACACATTTGTGTCTAACGGGAGCCATTTCTAGGGTGAGGGTTGAGGAGAGAAGAAGAAAAATAAAAGAAAATTACATGATAACATTATATATCTAAAAAGAATATCAAATTGTACAGCATAGATTTGCAGTTTCATGTGCAATCATCTTTTTTTTCTATTCTACTATGTTATGGAAATGCTTGTTTTGTTTTTTAAGTTCAGAATAAAATTAAAATAAAAACCAAGCAGCTCAATTGCCACCTTCCACTTGAGGCCTTTAGTGATCCTGTGAGCTGCTAGATCCTTCCTCCAAAAGTATGCTTGTATCTCTTTTTTATGCTATATACTTAAGTATGTGTACATTGTCTTCTCCTATAGACCATAAATTCCTAGATATCAGGGACTATTTCACTCCTATTTTTGTACCTCTATTGTTTAGCACACTACCTAATGCATATTAGGCACCCAATAAATGCTTGTTGATTGGTTAATTGATTAGTTAAAATTGAAAGTGGCAAGAAACTTGGGTTATAGGAGCTCTTATGACACTTGCTGACTTTGTGCCCTCGGAAAAACTACTTAACTTCTCTGCTTGTTGTAAAGTACAGAAAGTATTAGATACAGAGGCAGAAGACTTGGATTCAAGATTTGGTACTACCATTTCTTACTATCTCTGTAAGCCATTTAACTTCTCTTTCCTCACTTGTGAAATGAAAAGAATATTTACACCAGTTACTTCCACAGTGTTGTTGTGGTAAAAGTACTTTGTAAATACAAGTTCTGTTGTTATTATCTATAAAACCGAAATAATAGTCTTGCCTGCTAACAGAAGAAAAAACCAGAACTCCCATCTGATTCTTACTGGTTTAGTTTTTTTTTTTTGCTTTTAGTAAATATTAGTATTATAGAAGCAGATATATCTGAATTTGACTTGCAATGCAGTATTATGTAACTTTAATATAGTACCTACTATTATTTGTTTCCCAGGAGGAAAGGATTGCAACATTCTTAAAGGATTAAAAACCACAGTTTAAAAGAAAGACTCAGTAATTAGAGACAGCACAGATGAGATTTCTGAAGCCATACTATGACTTAACACGCCTAAAACACAGACATAAGGGAAAGATTAACAGTATAAAACATAGTACATGAAATAGGAAATTATCAAAAGAAATGGAAAGAAAATCTAGGAAGAATAGATGATTGGCACTATGCCAAATTTAACTTGTAAATGCGAACCAACTGGAAGAGAGAGTAGAGGACATCCCAGGGAAAGATAGAGGGAAACACATTTGTGGCTCTAGGGCCAGACTTTAAACCTACAATTCATTCTGATATGATAGTTCAGACTTCAAAATATCTTATGGCTCAGTAGGGCACCACCTCATTATTGCCACAAGATGTGTTTTGATGAAGTCTGGGTTTTGCTTACAAATTTTCTTTAAAGATCACGTCACTGAATGATTTTATTTAAAACAAAATGTCTCCTCAAAAAAGTAAACCATCGGTCACTGCTAAGCTGGATTGGGTTTTTTTTGGGGGGGGGGATTGTTGTTTTAGGAACTACTCGGCAATTGTCTTGGAAACTTCAGGGTTCCACTAAGCATGAGAGAGCAAAGAACCTAATTGGTGTGTTTATTGTGAATCCTATTAAATAGACTCCAGTTTTATGACAGTTTCTGACTGATAACACGTAGAGATTTACAGGGACGATAACCTGGATTTGAAGGCAACTGCCTAGGTCAGGAAAATCCTCTGAACAAATTATAACTGTTCTTAGTAACCTATTTACAATATTACCCCCTGTAAATAAAGAGTTCCTACTTCCTAGCAACATATTGAATTTTACAAGGTAGTAGTTTATGTGCTACTGATAGGTAATATATGCAGAATGCATCTCAAATTGTTTATCCTTTTGTAGACTAGCTATAAGAGTTGAGTAACAAATAATCCATTTGTTCCTTTTAAAAAAATTCTACCACTATTTCCAAATGTAGCAAGTTAATTTTCTGTTCCATCCATTTACATCTGGAACCAGGAAATAAACATTTCTTTGGATCAGGTTTTTAGAAATCTAGTAGAATATTCCAAGAGATAAAACTATGAAAGATACACACACACACACGCACACACACGCACACACGCACACACACACACACATTTTAATGATCCAGTTGTCTTTAGCGAAAAGATAATTTTTTTGGAGTAGTAGGTATCATTTTTGTTTATGTCCAACTAGCCTTACACCTTAAGCTTTTTCCAAATGGTTTATTGACCATTACACTAAAGGAAGAAACTGAACCAGGTCAAAGAAGGAATCAGCAATTTTTGGCAAGTACATTAATCTTTTAGAGACTTTAACGAAAATATGCCAGTATGAATGCTTCTCTTAATGATCTTTAATATTAAGATCATATATCCATCTAGACTGTATATGGAAGATGGTGTAAGGTGTTGGTCTAAGCCTAATCTCTGCCAGACTTCTTTCCAGTTTTCCCAGCAGTTTTTATTAAATAAAGGATTTTTTCCTAGGTCACTTGTTTTCCACTTTATCACCTACTAGATTATTAGATTCTATTGTTTCAGATTCTCTCTTCTATAGTCTGTTCCATTGATCTCTCTCTCTCTATTTTTTTAACCAATGCCAGATGGTATTGATGACTGCTGCTTTGTAATATAGTTTGAGGTCTAGAAGTGCTATTTCCCCATTGTCCCTATTGTACTTCTTTTCGTCATTTCACTTGATAGTGAATTTTGTTATTATTTTATCAAGCTCTATAAAGTATTCCCTTGGTAATTTGATTGTTATGGCATTAAAAGTGCAAATTAATTTTCATGATATTGTCATTTTCATTATATTGGCACAACCTAGACATGAATATTCTAGTTATTCAAATTGTTCTTAATTTCTTTAAGGAACACTTTGTGATTTAATCCATACAAGATTTTATGTGCTTTAGGAGGATGATTCCCCAGATATTTTATGCATTTTATAGTTATTTAGAATGGAATTTCTGTTTATATGACTGTTTCTTGAGTTTTATTAATATGTAGAAATTCTGTTGATTTTTGAGTATTTATTTTGAAGCTGTTAATTGTCTCAATTAATGTCTGCTGATTCCCTAGAATTTTCCAAGTAAATAATCATATTAGCAAATAGAAATAGTTTTATCTCCACTTTGCCTGTCTTTATGCCTTTAATTTCTTTTTCTTGTCATATTGATGTTGCTAGCATTTCCCAAATAATGTCAAATAGTAATGGGAAGAGTGAGCATCCTTGTTTCATTATGTATTTATTAGAAAAGGTTCTAGTGTATCCCTGTTGCATATGATGCTTGCTTTTGATTTTAGATAGATGCTTTTTATAATATTAAAATAAAGTCCCTCTAGGGTTTTTAACGTAAAGGTTTGTACTTTGTCAAAGGTTTTTTATGCATCTGCTAAGCTGATCATGTGGTTTGGGATGTTTTGGTTTTTTATTTGATTAATCATGTTGATTGTTTTTATGATGTTGAGCCATCATTGCATCCTTGATATAAATCTCATTTGGTCATAATGAAAAATTTCTTGAATATTAAATTGCCATAGTCTGTTTGATAGAATAGTGTTTAAAGTTTTTGAATCAATGTTCATTAATGATGTTGGCCTGTGGCTTTTTTTTCTGTATTCTATCTGTTCCCAGTTTAAGCATTAGGATTACATTTATCTCATAAAAGGATTCTGGTAGGGTGCTGTCTTTCTCAATTTTTGAGAGTCATTTGTGATACTAATTTGTGAGAATAATGTGAGAGTAATATGGGCATTAACTATTCTTCAAACATTTGATGGAATTCTTCTGTGAATCCATCAGAACCAGGAATTTTTTCTTTGGTAATTCCTTTACACCTATATCTATTTCCTTTTCTGAGATTAGGTTTTTTAAGATCTCTATCTGATCCTCTGATAGGTTATTTTGTATTTTTGAATGTATTCTTCTATATCTTTTGTATTCTCCGTTTTGTTAGCTTATAAATTTGTATAATATGTTCTGATTATTCTTTTTTATTTCTTCTTGGCTTGCTGTGATTTCACCTAGTTCATTTGCTACTTTATTGATATGATTTTTTTAAATCAAATTAAATAAGGGTTTATCGCTTATGTCTTTTCAAAGAATTAGCTTTTAGTTTTATTATCATTTCTATGAGTTTTTTCCAATTTATTTTCTTCTAATTTTTAATATCTCCTCTTTTGTGCTTAGTTTAGATTTGTTTATTTGTTGACTTTCTAATTTATTCTTTTTTTTTTTTTTTTGGTGAAACTGTTTGGGGTTAAGTGACTTACCCAGGGTCACATAGCTAATAAATGTCCAGTGTCTGGTCTGAGACCAGATTTGAACTCAGGTCCTCCTGACTCCAGGGCCAGTGCTGTATGACAGCACCACCTACCTGCCCCGGCTTTCTGATTTATTAAAAATGCATATTCAATTTATTAATCCTCTCTTTTGGGGCAGTTAGGTGGCACAGTGGATAGAGCACTGGCCCTGGAATCAGGAGGATCTGAGTTCAAATCTGGCCTCAGACCAAACACTTGACACTTACTAACTGTGTGACCCTGGGCAAGTCACTTAACCCCAATTGCCAAAAAAAAAAAAAGTTAATCCTCTCTGTTTCTATTTTGTAATGTGTATTTGTAAGGATATGATTTTTTTCCCTGAGGACTGCCTTAGCTACATCACAGAAATTTTCATATGTTGTTTCATCACTATCATTTTCTTTTAAATAATTATTTTTTCAGTTATTTGTTCCTTGACACACTCTATATTTAGGATTTCATTTTTAAGTTTTCATTTGGTTCTGTGTCTTTTGTTTGTGGTTCCTGAACCAATTGCTATTTTTATGGTCTGCCTTTTTACATTTGTTTGTAATATCTCTATTCTCTGGTACATGGCCAATTTTTATAAAAGTTTCATGTGGTGCTGAGAAATATATATATATTCTCTTGCCATTCCATTTAGAAGATATATCTTTTAACTCTACTTCCTCCAGGAATTTATTTAGTTCTATATTTTCCTTTTTGTTTATCTTTTGGTTAGATTTATCCAAAATTGATAGAGGGATATTGGAGTTTCTGTCACTATTGTGTTACTATCTGTGTCTTCTTGTAGCTTAGATAATATTTCCTTTATGAATTTGTGTGTATTTGCCTGTATCAGTTTATTATTGATATTGATTTGTTGTCTGATTCCTTTTAGTATTATATAGTTTCCTAACTTATCCCATTTTATTTTTTCACTGTTTGTTTTTGCTTTTTCAGATAGATTTACTTCATGCTTAGTAAAAAAAAAAATTTCCATCCCCTCAGTTCTATTTTGTGGATATCTGTTTTTGAATGTTTCTTGTAAGTAACAGGTTGTAAGGTTTTGTTTCTTATTCAATGTCACTTTTTTTCATTTTATAGGTCTGTTCAGTCCAATCTCATTTAAAGTTATGAGTTGGATTTATATTTTCCTCCATCTGTCTCTAATATTGGGTTTTTTCAAATTGTGATTTCTCTCCTTTTCTGTTATAAACATAACTTTACCTTAATCTTTTTTTAAGGTGGCCCTGTTCCCATTGGCTCTGTTCCTCTCATCTTGATCTCCTCCTCTCTCATTTATCACCCTTTTGCGTTTGGTGTTTTGCTTATTACTTCCTCTATCCTTTTATCTGGTTATATAATTCTATTTTTTTCTTTGTCAGTCAAGTAGATTCTTCCTCTCTTCCCCTTCAAGTATTCTTCACTAGTTTTTTAAATTTCATTTTTTGCATCCCTTTCCACAAAAGATTTCTCTCACTCTTAATTATCCATCCTCTCTGTCTACTCAAGACCCTTGCACTCTCATTCATGACCACTATACTTACCTTTCTCTCTTTCTCTCTTTTTTTTCTCTCTATTTCTCATGCAATCCAAGCTTCCAACATATAGGGTCTCCCCTTTAGGTGGTTTCTGCCATTGCCCTATAGACCTTGCTCTATGGATTCCAGTTTCCCATTGTTCCCCACTCCCAAAACAATGCCAATATATGGGACCCTGTCCCATAGTTGGGCCCCTCTCCCACCACATCCTTGATTATGCAGCCCACCACTGATCTATATACCTCATTTGGTTACCTTTTTTCCCCATTTGCCTCCCTACCCTGGTTCATTCTCTCCCACATCCCTGGTCCCAGTTGCCCACAGAGTTCCTACTTCTTCTTCCCTTGAGGTAGGATGAGTAGACTTTTCAAGTACCAAATCACCCAGAACACATTCAGCTCAAGGTCTCCATCTCCCTTCACAGACCATCTCTCTTCATACATAGGAGCATTCATCAGTGATACACCCTCATATCTCTCTACCTTTTCAATACTTTCTTTCACCTCCACATCCATTCCCCTGTAGGATCTTCTTTTTCTAAGACAATAGAGTTCTCCACATTGCTAGCACTCTCTTTGACCTGGGCACATCACACATTCCTCTCTATCCTATTGTACCCTTCCCCACCTGTCATATAATCTCATTCAAAAAAAAAAAAAAAAACAAACCTTGATTGACCTATAGGGAATGTGTTGCCAAGTTTTGTCCATGAAGCCCCATGCCTGCCTCGTTCCTTTTAGCTCCACCAGACTTCTGCCTTTACCCCTGTCTCTTTGTGTATATTTAGAAAGATATTTCCTTCTGACACTTGACACTTACTAGCTGTGTGACCCTGGGCGAGTCACTTAACCCCTGATTGCCTTACCAGATAACAAAAAAAAAAAAAGATTTCTTATTAGTCTATCTGCTGTCACACTGTTGCTGTTGCTGTCCTTGACTACCACATTTTTTCCACTCCTCCTGTATTTTTGTTGTTTGGGGTGTTTGAGAGGCAAATAATCTTTTTTTTTTAATGTATGGTTATGCTTAATTTAAGCTTTGGGGCAGCTAGGTGGCACAGTGGATAGAGTGCAAATCTTGGAGTCAGGAAGGCTCATCTTCCCAAGTTCAAATCTGGCCTCAGATATTTACTAGATATGTGACCCTGGGCAAGTCACTTAACCCTATTGCCTCAGTTTACTCATCTGTAAGATGAGTTGGAGAAGGGAATGGCAAACCACACCAGTATCTTTGCCAAGAAAACCCAAATGGGGTCTCGAAGAATCAGAAATGACTGAAAAATGACTGAACAACAAAAAAGCTCAGATTTTTGTAAGATAGACCACCCTGGGCTGCATCCTGAGTTCCATTGCTTTTTTGGAGTGAATTATTCCATTCTCTCCTGTGTTTTATTGTTGTTGTTGTTGTTGTTGTTGTTGTTGTTGTTTTGTTTTGATTTGGTTTTGGTGGGCAAAGAATAGTATAGCATTGTTTGAATTTCCTTTCCTTGTATTTGAAGGCCTTTCTTCTGATCAGTTGCAGAAATTGTTTCTCAGTTGAATTGTTAAATTTAATGCCCATGTGCCTTGAGTTTGTAGCCTTAGTTTTTGTTGTTTTGTTTTTTTTTTCTGAAGGTGATCTGTGAATTATTTCAGTTGGTATTTCATTTGCTTTGTTCAGAAAGTTTTGAGCAGTTCCTTCTATTGTGGTATTAAGGTTTTTTTGTCCTATCATGCTCTTCTGGGAGGCTTATGATCTTTTAATGTTATTGTTTTTTCTTCTGTTCTAGATTGTCTTTCACTTCTGTGTATTTACATTCCCAATTTATTGTTTTCTCTTTTGTTTTTTTTTTGGTGAGGCTTGCCATCACAGATTCCAGTTTTTCTGTTCTATCCATTATTTTTGCTATTCTGCTCTCATAATTCTCATTTCTCTTTTGAACTTACTCAGGAACAAGGTGTTGTGCATCCATAATCTCCTCATCTTCCACAGAGTCCTCTGTCTCACCAAGATCTCTGCCTTAAGTGATTTTTGGGTGGTCAGCATTGGCCCCAGCTGGATACTATGCCCTTTCCCACAGGCTTAGTGAAGTGCTGCCCAGAAAACACACACACACACACACACTCTCACACACACTACTGCATTAGTACTATGGGTTTGTCCTCTCCAGCCCTAGCAGTTCAGAGCTTTATATGGCTGGTGCTAAGAGGTTGTGGATGCCAATTTTCTGACATAACCTAAGCAAATTTTCACACCCTCGATCCAAGGTCTCCATGACAATAGAAGGGAGGAGGGACTGGGAGAGTGGGTTTTATTTTAAGAACCTTTTTTAATCTTCTTTTGGATTCTGGGTGTCCTAGACCAGGGGTATGGAACCTGCAGCCTTAAGACCATATGTGGTCCTCTAAATCCTCAAGTGTGTATCCTTTTGACTGAATCCAAACTTCATGGAAAAAATCCCCTTAATTAAAGGATTTGTCCTGTGAAGTTTGGATTCAGTCAAAGGGCCTGACTTGAGGACCTAGAGGGTCATATGTGGCCTCGAGGCTGCAGGTTCCCCACCTCTATCCTAGACTATATAGACATCTGAAGTTGCTTTATTTTTAGTACTTATTTTCTGTTTTGGAGAGTTTTGAGAGGCTGTGGGAATCAGAGAAAATGTCTAGTCCTTTTTTAATCACATGATCTAGAAGTATCAAATACTTCTTTTAAAAAATACAACTTTATATCTTTGCAAACTTGAAATTTTTTTGTCTGAGAATGTTTTAACTGCATTAGTCACCATCACCTTCACAACGTCTCTGATATGCATCCCCTTCTCTTCACTCCACATAGTTGCCACCCTTTTTTAAGCCTCTCTTTTCCCATTGCCTGTGCTTTCCCTCTGAGGTTACTTCTGGTTTCCCCTATGTATATCTTTTCTGTATATAATGTCATTAGAATGTGAACTCCTTGAGGTCCGGGACTGTGCTTTTGCTTGTCTTTGGATCTTCAGCACTAAGGACAGTGCCTGGCACATAGTAAGCACTTAAATATTTGATGATGGATGATTAGTTCCTGATAACCCTTGCATATACTCTGTGCATGCCTGTGATCTCCTGGGTATTGCATTAATCACTATGTATGTAAGCCTAATTGTATATGTGAAATCAGTGATATAAAGTTACCTTATATTTTCTGCATCTAAAATTCTGGCATATTGGGCAGACACAAACCAATGTGCAACATACTCATAGGAAATGTAATTATACCACATAATGAGAAAAGTGTACCTCACAATGACATGTTTTGGTCCGAGTGCAAAGTGATTATTTAGTAGGGTTTCTTTTGCTTCTCCTGTTTGGTAATAGCAAAGGTAATTAACCCCCAAACTGTAATCATATGTCATCTCCCTGCTCTATAGATATTAAAATAGTTGTAAGTCTCAGAAGAATTAAAGCCAGTATAAACTACTATATACTGCTGATGAAGCGTTTTCAATGCAGTGTGGTTTGTATGGATATGGCAGTGGACTGTGAAATGTCTGTTTTACTCTGACTCACTAGCAACCATCTAACTTTATGCAAGTTACAAACTTCTCTGATGTGGAATATATTTGTTGTCTACATAGTAAAGGGGGATTATTTGCAGGATTTGGTACTGCCTAAAAAGCATGTGGTGTCTCTACCTAATATAAACACCAAATATTAGAATTATTTATAGGAACTAGCTGTAAAATATAATGGTAGAACTTTGGTTTGTGTTTTACATTGGCTGTTGAGGAAAGCTAAAGTTGTTTGGTGTATTGCCACATGGTTACTGAATTTTTAGGGGCTGGAAACACTAGCATCTGGAAAACCACCCTTCTACTACAGTAATTAGATATTCAAATACTATTAAGTTTTTATTCAATACCATTAAATTCAGGTGCCAGTATTAAAAGGCATATCTTTATGCCTGATCTGCACCTTTAAAAAAAATTATCCTTGGTATACTCATTCTACTTCATCCTAAATAAAGATGAAAGTTTCTTTATAGTGGTTATAACCTGTACTTTTGATGTGCTACAAACACAGCAACACTATAGATGATGGAAAAACAACCTTTTAATAGTAACTAAATGAGACATTTGGATATGGTTGAGCTATTTTCTCTATTTACATTCCTTTCAAATAGTTCTGTGTGTGATAAGTAGTAGGTACTGACAATTTACTTTTATACTTTTGAGCTGTCATCACTGTACTACACATGTTTGGACTATTCTGTCAGTTGCAGTGTTGAAAAGGCAGAAAACTCTAATTTGGAATGAGGGTTTTATTAAAACTTTGCTGTAGGAGATGCTTATTATAGTCCAAACTACTTGAAAACAGATTTTTCTTCACTTGGAGAAGAAATTAATCTTTTCCTACATTTGGTTACACCTATTTCCAATGAAAAACCGGAAAGCCTGCTGACTTAGCCACTGATGGTTATTTGTCGTATTAAAACAAAATTTTGAATAATTGGAACCTAACTGAATAGAACCATCACTTAACCAGAATATTTCTGCAATCTTCTTTAAAGAGGAAGAATCTTACCTTGAGAAAACAAATTTGCATCAGGGATTTCATAATAAACAAGACGAAAAAAAATTTTAAGAGAATACCTGGGGCTCAGTAAATATCTAGGCCAGTCTCTTATATTGTCTATGTCTCTAGCCACAGTACTTTACAGAGGCAGTTAATCTAGGGAATGACAATAAGTCAATCAAGAAAGTTTAAGGAAAGGAGAACACTGAAACATAGAAGGGACAGTGCACTTAGGGTTAGAAGGTCTAATTTTGAACCCAGCTTTGTCACTTAATAACCACAAGACTTTGTGAATGATGGTAATTCATCATATTTACATATCATTTTCTAGTTTAAGAAGTGCTTTGCCCACAACAAAGCTATGGTCTAGGCACTACAGATATATCCATTTTACAGAAAGGAAGCTGAGTTGTAGAGACAGAAAATGACTTATCCCAGCTCACTCAGTAAGTGGCAGATTCAGTTGTAAATCCATTGCTTTTTCCATCAGGTACCTGATGGAAATCTTTCTGAGCCTTTCTAATCTATCCTAATCATAACTTGTTTATAATAGTACTTTAAAGTTTTGAGTCCAAGTATTTTCTTTTCTATTTTACAAATGAGTAAACTAAGATATTGAGAGGTTATGACTCGCTGAGAGGAAATTCAAACCCAAGTTACTTAATACTCTTTCAATTATTCCATTTAACCTTTGTACCAAACCACATTACCTCTCAAGTGGACCTAATAATACTTATAACACTGAACTTTTAGGATTGTCCTAA
Source organism: Vombatus ursinus (assembly GCF_900497805.2). NCBI lineage: Eukaryota > Metazoa > Chordata > Mammalia > Diprotodontia > Vombatidae > Vombatus > Vombatus ursinus. The sequence goes on from NW_020954619.1 coordinate 11,816,304, forward strand.
GAAAAGTGGCTTGACCACATTGTGTAATGATTGACTTTGATAGACTTATCTCTTCTTTGCAATGCAAGGATCTAAGACAATTCCAAAAGACTCATGGTGGAAAATGCTATCCACATCCAGAAAAAGAATTATGGAGTCTGAATGCAGATTGAAGCATATTATTTGCGCTCTCTCTCTCTCTCTTTCTCTCTCTCTTTTTGTTTGTTTCTTCTTTCTCATGATTTCTCCCATTGGTTCTAATTCCTCTTTACAACATGACTAATGTGAAAATAGGTTTAATATGGATATATATGTAGAGCCTATATCAAATTGCACACCATCTTGGGGTGGGGGGAAGACAGAGATGGGGAGAAAATTCGGAAGTCAAAATCTTATGAAAGTGAATGTTGAAAACTAAAAATAAATAAAATTTTTTAAAAGTGGCTTGTTATCAGTAAAGTATCATATAATAGGTGTACCATTCATGGTAGAAGTATAACCCAATGTAATTCAGAAAAATTTTCAGTATTTTCAGTTGGCAACAAGAAGGTTTTTCTATTTAACTCCCATTTAGCCAGAAAATTAAAATAACTGAAATACACCATTGCAAGCATTTGAGACAATCAACACTTTACTCTTATAACTTATATTGCCTATGCTGGAAAATTCTAAAGTCTTTTGGAGTTTAGATGGATTTTCTCTATTGACTTATGTTTGAGTTTTAATAAAATACCATGTGTGGTTGGCTACAATCACGATACCCACTTCTTATTTCCTGTGTTAACAGTATGCTTTATTTTTCAGTTTTACAAATATTTATTAGTATTTTTTCAAAGCATTACGATATGCTAGGGATACAAAGATAGAAACTATTCTGTCTAAAAAAAGTTTACATTTTACTCTTCTCTAAAACACTTAATAAATGTGAGGGGAGGGGTTAGTGCCAGGAGGAAAAAATGGCCTTTTTTTCTTAAAGAATCTAATTGTTGGCTTATTTAATTGTTCGTACACTGTTCAGTTTCAACAACAAAACATTATTGAATACCTACTACATGAAAGGCATTGGATTTGTTGTTGAGGCCAAAAACAAAATGGCCCCCACCTTCAGGGAATTTATATTCTACTGGAGGTGGGGAAGGGATTGAGAGAGATACAGAGAGAAACAGAGAGACACAGGCTTCTATGAGTAGATGACACCTAGGTTTAGCTTGGAAGGATGACTAGGATTCAGAAAAGAAGAGATGAAAAGGAATGCATTCCAGGCATAATGAATGTTTTGTGGGAAATTACAAAGGCAGAAAAGGGGAAGTCTAAGTTAAAGAAATGGGAATTCCAGTCTGGATGGAATATAAAGTTTGTGAAACACTGTAGTATGAGATAAGGCTAGAAAGGTAGGTAGAAGCTAGGTTATGGAGTGCCTTAAAGTACTAGTCCAAGGAACTTATGATTAGGCCAGTGATATGGTCAGACCTGTGCCTTAGCAAGATTACACCATAAACTGGTACAATCTAGAGATGCTGGTTTGTTTTTGTTTTAATTATTGAGATTTCATGTTATGTGTATTATGTGGAATTTTTTAAAAATCCTTTTAAAGGTGTTATCCAGAAAATTATTTAAAGCAAATGCCAGGATAGGTTATTGCCACTTTTCTTTAAATATTGGCATTCTCAAGGAAAAAGAAATGTCAGCCTAAGAAGGCCCAACTATAATATAGTCTCTTCAACCTGTGTTTATCCCTCTGGATTTCTCAGTTTTGACCTTGAGGCATATCTTCACCAATGAATATATCTCCTTATTTACAAGTATGGTAAAATATTTGTATATGGAATGGTAGGTAATCCTTGAACAAAGAAGATTCAGATCATCTGAAATGCTTATCTGTAGTTCATTTCATATGTTGTAATCAATTTTGATAGTTCCATTTAAAAAAAACAGCCTGAGTTCTCCATCTCCAGTTCTTGATATGTGTGGTTCAGATAATGTCATTCCTGCTGCTTGAAATCGATTCATTCATTTTATATCAATGGCTTTGAAGCAGTGAAAGTTGTGTTAAAAAGTACTATGGAGATTGTATATGGATGTAGACCCACTTAAGTCTGTAGCCTCTGGAAATGGCCACCTACCTTCATTCCCTTTTCTCTTTGGTACATGCAAAGACTCCCTGTGGTCTTGTTGAACTGGCAGAACCTTGGCAATTACCTCTCTGCAGAGGTTCTAACTGCCTGCCTTTCTGGATTGAATAACATGGCTCTGCATTACTCTCCAGGCCCTTTAGGCATTGTGACATGTTCATTATAACTTTAGGTTTGCAAATTCAACCTTTATAAAGAGATTTACTTTTCCCTCAAAAAAACTGAACCCTTACATAGATATTCTCTAACTAGTTTGCAGTGGTGCCTTAGCCATCTGGGCCAAACTTAACAAGTAATGACTTTGCCTGAGTTAGATATGCCTCTTTCCTCTAGACCTCCCTACAGATTTATTATTGTGAATGTTTCATACCTTATTTTTAAAATAACCTCTTTGCTAAATGAGTTTAAGTAATACTTTAAGTGATTTAAATAATAATTTCTTTAAAAACTATTATTTTAGATATTCATTTCTTTTAAAACTTGCTCTGAGTGCAATTTGGTACTTCCTCACTAACCTTTAACTTTATTTTATCTACTTAGCTTCGGAATCGGAAGCTTTTTCCAAAAGTTTGTCCATACTCATCTGCTTGTTAACCATCAAACTGATCTCAGGCTATTTATCTTTTAACAATATGGCACGTTTTTGTCTTACCCTAAATGGGTCTATTTGATTCAACAAGTATTTATTAGGTGCTTCTTATGACACATAAGAATATATATACACTGTGCTACATGCCAGAAATGCTGTGCCAGTGCCTTTATAAATTCCCATGATCAATAAGAAGGATAACTTTTTCCTTTGCAATGAAGTTCTTTCCTTCCTTTTTTTCCTTCCTTTCTTGAAATAAAAAATAAGTTTTATTGATACCATTTGGATTTATATCACAGCCATTTCAGGATATCCATACTCTGCACTCAAATAGGCTTATAATAAAGAAAAACAACCAACCAACATAGTAGGAGCATCTAACAATATATGTGACATTCTGTGTCTGGAGTCTTCTACCTCCCAGGAAGATCATAGTATTATAGATTTAAAATTGGAAGACACTTTAGAAGTCTTCTAGTCTAATGTTCTTATTTTACTGATGAAAAAACTGAGTCACACAGACATTAAGTGATTTTCCCACAGTCACACAGATTAACTCCAATTTATTCTGTATATATCTTGTTTGCACATAGATACATTTGTGCATGTTGTCACCCTCATTAGACTGTGCACTCCTTGAGAGGAAGAAGTGGTTTTTTTTTTACTTTCCTTTTATCCCTGAGCATGGTGCCTGACACATAGTAGGCATTTAATAAATAAATACTTGGTGACCTAGTGATAGAACTGTGATTCAAACCAAGGTACTATGAATCCAAATTCAGTGCTTTTTTGCCAGGTGCTTCCTCAGCTCTTTTCCAGGGCCAAGATTGTTCATTGAAATTATTCAACACTCAGCTTCATCTTAGAAATTCTTTCCATTTACATTATGGTAATCATGCACATTGTTCTTCTTCTGCCTTCTTAACTGCATGAGTTCATATGAGTCTTCCCTTCTCTGAATTTCTTATATTTGTATGTAATAATATTCTATTACATTCATATGTCACTCATTTGCCAACTAATAAGTACTCAATTTTTGATACCACTCAGGTATGACTATTGCTATTTTGAGGCCTTTCTTTCTTTGTCTTCCTCAGTGTGCATGCTCTGCCCTACAGTGGGGACTCTGGATCAGAGGCTATGATCAGTTTGGTGACTTTTCTCGCATAATTGCAAATTATGTTTCCTAGAATGGTTGGACCAATTTATATCTCTACTAACAGTGTATTAGTTGCACAGGGTTTCTGCTTCCTTTCTTCACACGTTGTAAAAGAGAAAAAGAGAGAGCTACATAATGGCCTAATGCCACTGAATATAAAGGCCCTCATGATTAGTTTGAATATTTTTTTTCTGACTGCTTTTGCATTTTAACTTTTTTTCAGGGCTGTGGGAGGGAAATTCCTCAAACTTCCTTCTATTTTTTTTCTTTAGCTAGAACTGAATGCAATTTAAATTTCATACAATATTTAATTACTTCCCTAATAGCCTGTTACTACTAGCAATGACCTCATCCTTTAAATTGTCTTAGATTCTACAGCAGCTTTCTTAAAGGGCCTGAGTCCTTTACGTTGAACCAAATATTTTGAACAAAATTGAGCAGAGAAATGAACTGGTTTCATAGCATATATGTGTGTGTAAAAAATATTGTATATGTGTCTATACATATATACATATGTACATACATACATACATACATGCATGCATACCATACCCATCTTAGGTTGCCCTAAGAGGAACCTAGTGAATATGTGTGTAATATAAGGCCAGTTCTAGCCAGGGAAATTTGAAAATGGGTACTTAGCAAAAGAGGCAATATGGTATATGTGGGGGGGAAGCAGTGTGTGTGGTAGAAAGGGAACTGGAGGACTGGATGTTAGCAAACATAGGTTTGTGTCCTAACCAATAACAAGGGATTTGACCTAGAATGAATCACAATCTTTCTGGGCCTCACTTTCCTTATGTGGAAAGGAGAAGTTGAATTCTTTGTTCTCTAAGGTCCATTCCAGATCAACAGTCCTGTGGTGATACAGGAAAATGATTTTCATGCTGAATCCCTCATTTATATTTTGTTGTTCACTGTTGCTAGTGTATTCGTGGATCCCTAGGGAGTAAAAGCTTCATATATAGTCCTGCAGTTATTGTCTTAGACCCGAAGTCCCTAAAACCTATTCCTAATTAGACACAGCAACTTGTAAGACGAGTTTAGTATTACAGAGAAACAAGCTGGGAGTCTTGGCACTTTTTGCAGTCACACTGGGGGCTAATGTGGAGCAATTATAAATATTCATTCTGACTGAGATGAGGAAGGCATTCTGTAGAGCAAAATGAGTCTTGTAAAAATTCTTTGTCGTTGCGCATGTCAGAGCAATAAAAAGAGAGCAGACAGATGATTTTGACAAGAAACGCTTTTGTCAAAGAGTTTGTGGATGATTTTTGTTTTCCACTCCAAATTCTTCTCTGACACTAAAACAGAATTCTCAGAAAGCAGTCGATTATACGAACAGTAGTTTCCCCCTTTATAATATTTTAAACATTAATAGGTCATGAGCTGTTCATTTCTTTTAAAATCAAAAGTACATTTCTCAAGCTGTTGTTGAAGGCATATTGTCTAATAGCTCACCAACTCAAAAGCTTTCTTAGTCTCACAAATAAAATCTTTCCTAACAATGAAAGCTAGAGCTACAGCTATCTGGAAGCAACAGCGAAGCTATTTGGCGTCACTTCTGATTTGAGAAGGGAATGAACTCTTACTGAATGGCAGCATCCAGAGAGCTCCTCACTTTGGTGCCAAAGGAAAAGACCCTGGACCTGTTTGTGCCGCAGTTGCATGGGCACTACTAAGTGGGTATCCTTCTTTACACTTCAGCCAGTAGAGCTACAACCATCTGCTCTCAACATGTTGAATAACACAGCTTCAACTATATATGACAATACATCAAGAGGCTATGTTTTCATTAGTGAAAGAACCCCCCACTCCAAGACAGATTGCAACCAATCTGTAACCTGGCTAAATTTTAGTTGACTGAAACTCAGAGAGGTTAAATGATTTGTGTGTGTGTAATGCTAAAAATACATTCAGATTAGACGCAAATTTTAGTAAGATACTACAAGTACTACAAGAATTCTGAAGCTGTATGATCTTAATCCTCTCTGGGTCTTACCTTTCTCATCTGTAAAACTTGGGGTGGGGTAGACTAGGTCAGTGATATCAAACTGAAATAGAAATAGGAGCCACTAAACCATACATAAAGATCACTGCAGGCCACTTATCGACTTGGAAAACTACATATTAACATTATCTGTGATCTATCATATTTGTTTTTATGTTGTTAAATATTTCCTGATTACATTTTTAATCTAGTTCTGGCACATATTTGACACCTCTGGGTATCTAGGTGACCGTGAAATTCCTTCTGTAAATACTGTGAGCCTATGAAAATTTATGGAATTTAGATATTATAGAACTAGAATTAATGAATCACTTTGGGAATATTCAGAATTTAAAAGTTAATTTTAAAATATCTAACTTTTGTTTTCATCTCAATAGCTAATTTAAAGACTGATGTTACTTTCTCTTGCTTTAGAGAAAGTTTAGAGGGAGCACATTCAAGTATAATATATGTATAGTATTTAAAATCCTTGAGATTAGCTTTGTTCTGTGTCTCTATGAAGCAAAAATTTCCTCTTGTTAAAAAGCAAAAAAAAAAAAAAGTCAGCTGATTATTTTATCTACTTGATGCCAAACAGATTTGTATATTTAAAAACTGAATTGACTGGTTGTTTTGACTTTGTATGCTTTTTATATGTTATCTATATAGTGTCTTACACAGCCCAGACAGTTAATCCATATTTAAGATAAAATTTATGACAGAGAGAGAGAGAGAGAGAGAAAGAGAGAAAGAGACACTGTGCCGTAGTAGAAAAGATAAGACAAAAATCCAGAATATGGTTTCCAGTCCTTCTTATACCACTAACTAACTCAGTGATCCTGCACAAGTTATTTAAATTTTCTGGCCAGGTCTAGTTTCTTTATATGAAAAATGAGGTGATTAGATTCTTTCATATAAGATGCTTTTCCACTCCAAATTTTTATGATTTTATTTTTCATTGCATTTTTCTCATACTCTATCTCCTCTGTCATTTGGGGCAAGGAAAATAGGTTGGTAAATAATGGAAAATTTTAGTATTTTGCAACTATATTTAATGCTTCCCTCTCTTCACAATACTTACATGAATATACCTACTACCACCATCACACACACAACTTCATTGACTAATCAAATTAACTTTATTATAATAATAGCTAGCAATTATATAGTGCTTTAAGATTTGCAAATATTTTACAAATACTGCCTCATTTAATCCTCGCAATAATCTTAGGATATAAGTGTTATTATTGTATCAATTTATAGATAAGGAAACTGAGGCAGACAGAGGTAAAATGACTTACTCAGAGTCACACAGCTAATAAGTGTCTGAGGCTAGATTTGAACTCAGGTCTTCCTTATCCCAGGTCTACCACTCTATCAACAGTATTACCTAGCTGCCTCTTTCAGATATATAAACTGGATTCTAGGAAAATGCAGGAAGATATGGACTGATTTTCCCCCCTACTCGCAGGGACAGATGAGAAAAGGACAAGTCCATTATGATTTCATGAGATGGTCTTGATCATATTCTAAAATTCGTCTTTTTTAAAAAATAGCTCTCCTGACTAAATCCTATTCTCTCCTAGAAATTAACTACTGAATTAATATAGATATTCAGAAGCAATTTGGTATATTTGCATAGCCAAATCTGGCCTGGCCTTAGTGATGATTGAGAAGCTGTTTGGTATAGTAGATAGAGAACTGGTCTCGAAGCCAAGCAGACTTGGGTTCAAGTCCCATTTCTGACAAATACTGTCTACGTGACTGTGGACTGGTAGGAGAACTTCTCAGTGCTCTAGGCAGCTTTCTAAGAGTGTAGGCTGTAGAAAAGCTGTCAACCATCATTGGTCAACGGAATTTCTTCAGTTGAGGGTCTTCTATACCAATGAAATCACAGCTCTGTTTTCTGTCCTTGCCTATGACCATTACTCCAGACACAGATTTATGGACTATCTCATAGTGCTCATATTTGTATTAGATACTATGAGGTTTATGAAATTTATTTTTACTATGCATTTTAGTTAATTACATGCACATCTTATCTTTTAAAATACTGTAGATTGCAAACTCCTTGTAGGCATATACCATGTCTTATTTATTCTAGCAACCCTTTAAGTGCTTTGTGCCTTAATAAGTACATTCTAATATGCCTCTATCAAGAGGCACTTAACAGGTATCTGTTGAACTAAACACGATCTGTCCTTTCATGGATCTTTCAAGTTTCTTTTTAAGGTCAGAAGAAAGAATATTTTCTTCATTGACTTAAAGGTAGTACAAGGCATAGTGGGAAGAAGTCATCAAAAGTTATTCTGGGGGCAGCTAGGTGGTGCAGTGGATAGAGCACCAGCCCTGAAGTCAGGAGAACCCAAGTTCAAATCCGGCCTCAGACCAAACACTTGACTCTTACTAGCTGTGTGACCTTGGGCAAGTCACTTAACCCCAATTGCCTTAAAAAAAAAAAAACAAAGAGGCGTTGGAATGATAAATGAATCAAGTGTTTTAAGCCCCACATCAGTGGTGCCATAGGGATTCAAGGCAACATTATGTAGCCTAACAATTTTTAAGATGTGTGCTATTATTTGGTGTTCAGAATTTTTCTGTCTGTGCCTTGTTTGATTGCTAGGCTGCTTGACTTAGGTACAAATCACATAGAATTTACAGTGCCAGTGGAGGATTATCATAACTAGAAACATTAAAGACAAAAGCATGCTGTTCTTTTTGGATTTCCCCTCCCCTACCATATAGAAAACTATAGAATTTTTGATCTGAAGATCATCTAATCCAACCTCTCACTTTACAGATGAAAACAGCTCAAGCCTCGATAGTTGAGGTGATTTGTCCAAGCTAGTTCTGGAGAAGAACCCATGTCTTCTGAGATTTTGAGATCTATTCCCTACTGCCAACGTCCATCTTCCTAACACCAATCACTAATGTCCCAATGATGTCACTTAGCTATGAATCATGAAGCATCATGATCTCTTAAAGATCAGAATTGTAGGTGACCCAAAGGATAATGGAAAGATGAATATATGTATGTGTGTGTGTGTGTCTGTGTGTGTACACATATTTGTATACATATACATATATAGTTAGTGGCATGTTGATTGTTAGTAGTAGGACTCATGAAATACTAAAAGGCTTCCAGAGTAGAGGAAAAATTCTCATTATGAAAGGGAAAGGACAACAATTAAAATTATTGGAAGGTGGTATGGAAGAGTTGTGATTTCTACCATTGGGGGAATTACACATACCAATGGGCTCATGGATCCATTGAAGTAGCTATGTATAGTTAGCAAGTTATCAAATGGTTTCTTTATGACTTAGAAAGATCAAGTAGTTTCATAAAGTTGGCATCAGGTGTGTTTGTATTTATTATTGATGATGGGGTGTTTGGAGACAGAAGAATTTGGACAGTCTGTCCTTGGATGATATGACTAAGAGAGAGAGGGAAGTGTTTAGTACTTTGTGGGATTTGTTTAATCAGTTAAAACAATATTCTTAGTTTCTTGCTTTAACTGCTTGCTATCTGCCTTCTGTCCTTATTTTGTAAAGAGCTGGGTTTTTTTTTTGAAGGTCACTAATGACCTTTTTGCCCATTTCAGTGGCACTTTCTCAAGTCCATATTCTCCTTGATTTCTCTACAGCATTTGAAGCTAATGAACATCTTTGTGTAAAATTATTGCTCATTACACATCCACTATCCTGCGAAAGTACCCTGATTCTCCTCTTCAGTCTACTATTGCCCTTCCTCTGTGTATATTAATGGTCTTACTTCTCCTACCTAGTAACTATGGGCACCCCTAAGTCAATCCTTGGTTATCTCTCATATTCTTTTCACTGCATTACTTATTCACTCTCATTTATCTACATAGGTGACTATCTTATCAGACTTTCAAGTAGGACTTGATGTTTTTGGAATTCAGCAATGTATTTGCTAGCTAATAATGGGATTGTGTTACATTACACAAATGGTTGGAGATCTTTTTATGTTGTATTCAATCGGGTTTGGAAATAGCTTTTTGTACCTTTTCCTGGTAAAATGCAAGTATCCCCACTCTTCTTATCAGTGCTTTCTGAAAAGTAGTTTTCATGAATTCGACAAATATTTGTTAAGCATCTACCATTTACAAGGTGAGAGAGACAGACAGATAGACTACAAAGACCATGCCCTAAAGTTTACAGTCCAATAGAAGGAGAATGTTACTCAAATGATCATCATTTTTAAAAAAGCAAGTTAAAAGCACTTTGCCTGGATATCTCCTTTTCATTCAGAAATTTCAGGAGGGAGTAATCACTTTCATTTGCAGGGGACAAGGAAGTTTTCATGAAGGAGGTGTCATTTAAATGTGGGCTTATGGGAAGGGGTAGACTTCAGCCAAAGATGGAGAGGGGGAAAAGGAATGTAGACTCCAGTCATTTAGTGATATGAAGAAAACCATAGATATAGAAGAGGGCAACGTTAAAAAGGGTATGGTAGGTAGAAAATAATTTATTTTTGCTGGAGGTTAGGTGGCATAGTGGATAGAGTGCTGGACCTGGAGTGTGGAAGACTGAGTTCAAATCCAACCTCAGACACATACTAGGCTGTGTGACCTTGGACAAGTCACTTAACCTCTTTCTGCCTCAGTTCTCTGATCTAAAAATGAGAACAATAATACTTCTTTATAAGATTGTTGTGAGGATCAAATGAAATAATATTTATAAGGCATTATGCAAAATTTGAAGTACCATATAAATGCTATTATGATTATCATTATTATTATTGTTATTAATCTTAACATGTGAAGGTTTAATACTTTAAAATATGGCTAGACAGCCAAATTGAAGAGGATCTTAAGGGCCAACTTCTGAAGTTTATATTTTAGTTTCCTATGCAGTGAATGGGGTAATCATGAAAGGTTTCTGAACATCTTAGTGAAGTGATTAGAGTGATACATTATAAAGATTATGCAGAAAACAACATGGGAAATATAATCTTCTTGATGTCAGAGACTATTTCATTTTTAGCTTCGTATCTCTAGCATTATCTAGCATATAATAGGGACTTAATAAATCTTGTTGGATTGAACTGATGATAAATTGGAGAGGAGATAGACTAAAGACAATAAAACTGTTGTGCTGAAATTCTGTCTTGTCATGGTTCCCCCACTACCCCACCAGTTAGTATAGTAAGCAGGTATATAAGTAGCCACTGTAAGGTAACAATAAACAAGAAATAGAAATTAAGAGTATAAAGGGGAACATAGCAGCAAAACTGCCTCCTAAATTAAGACCATATCCAGAAATGATGTGCTAAATTAGGAGAAGCCAGCTGGGCCCCAATAATGGCCTTAGTCTACAAGCTGCAGATAAGCTCCAGACATGAGCAGTAAAATCAGAGAAATATTATGCTAACTAACGAAGTCTAAGTTGGAATTGATAACTTTGAGATGATATTGATATGTTAATGAGTAAACCCCAAGATGGTATAAATAAGAGGCCATCACCCCCACCTGAACCTTATAAGAATGGGACCCAAAACCCTGCCCCTGGAGCACTCCTATATCTGTCACAGGTCCATGTTCCCCAAGTGCTCCCCACTCCAATCTGCAGTGACCTAAGTCATTCTACATGCCCCTCTCCTCCCTCCATCTCTTTCCTGCCCTCCACATCCATCTTCTACCCTATTCCCACTCTATTGCAGTGCCATCTGCCTTTGTACTCTCTGTGCCTTTTTAGAATGTGACTGATGCATTACTCCCTGCTTGCTGTCAGCATGATCTTTTCTCAGCAAATATCCCAAAGACTCAGGTTTGTTTTTCCTAACTCATCTGGGGAGCCCTTTGTGGTCCCCTTCTTTAGGCATAAACTAGAGTACATGGGATAGGACTTAATTTGTTTTCAGCATGCCTACCCTGGGCTAGCTTGGTGCCACAAACCCACTGATTGAAAGCAGCAGTGGACAAAGAAACTCATTCCCCTACCACCACCTAGGGATCTCCCTTCATAGTTGGGTCTTAATAGAGCAATTGTTTAGAAGGCTGTTACAATAGTCCAAAAAAAGAAGAACTTAAGGGCCTAAAACAGGGTGGTTACAGTGAGGAGAATAAAAAAGTTACAAGACGTATTGTGCAAAGGCTCAGAAATAATGATTGAATATGACAATTTATGTGGAATGAGTCAAAGATGACTCCAAGGTTATAGGTCTAGAATGCTTAATGAATTAGTGTTTTTATCAACAGAAATAGAGAAGTGGGAGGGGAGACAGTGAGTTCACAGAATCACAAAGTTAGAAGGAACCACTGAGCCACTGAATCCAACTCATATTTGAACAAGAATTATTTTTAAACCCTATCGAACAAATAAATAATAGACTCTATGCTCAAAGATCTTCAGTGAGGGAAAATCTCCTAAGGCAACACATTCTACTTTTAGGTGGCACTAATTATTAGGAAATTTTCCTTTACATCAAGCCTAACTTTGCCTCACTGCTCTTAGATCTTCCCTATAGGACAAAATAAATTTGATCCCTTTTCCATATGACAACACTTTAAATACTTGAAGAAACCTCTCTCCCATCCTTCCAAGTCTTCTCTCCTCTAGGCTAAACTTCCTCATTTCCTTCAGCTGATTCTTATATGGCATAATCTTGAGGTCCTTCATCATCCTAATTATTGTCCTCTGTATACTCTCAATCTTATCAGTAACCTTCCTAAAATGTAGCATCAAAGACTGCATATAGTATTCCAGATGGCTGAACAGGGCAGAATACCTCAAATCGATCATCTCACTAGACACTGGAAGTTATGCCTTTCTTACTGCTGCCTTTGGTGTAACATTGTCTTTTTTGGCTACCCTGTTCAGTTTTATGCCTGTTAATGAAGTGAGCCATTCACGTGCAGATAGCAAGATGGAAGCTGGACTGAAGGATATGTGACTGAAGGATAGAGGAAAGGCTGAGGTGGAATATAGATTTGGAAAGTATCTGCGTAGAGGTGACTTTCAAAATGAAATTAGTGTTTGTTATTTTCATAGATAAAGAATAGAATAGAAACCAAAGGAGCCATAGAAGACAATGGGTTTAAACATATTTCTCTCTCCCCATTTTAGTACTCTTTAACTCCTAAAATTACTTTGAATTATTTTATATATACTTTGTATTTTCTCATATGTTTGCATGTCATATCCCTCCCATAGAGTATAAGGGTAGGGACTGTTTTGTTTTGATCTTTGTATCTCTACTATGTAGCATGGTAGGTACTTGGGAAATGTATGTGGAAGACCTAGGTTCATGTTTTACTTCTGACACATAATGACCATGTTGACCCTGAGCAAATCACACCCTTTCAGTGACCCAAGCAATTTGAAGACTGTAAGTTGTAGAACAGTTGTGGATCTGCATTAGTAGAAAATGTTTCCTCATCACAAGTCACATATGCTGATGAAATCACAAATCTGTACCGCCCTTTAAAAAAAAAAATTCATTGAATTTAATTTTGAATGGCATGTGTGTTTGGAACCCCCAAATTTACTACCACAGTTGTAGCTCAGGCCTTTAATCATAATATACCAAAAGTTTAACTTTCATGTTTTGTGATCTTTATTATTACATATTTGGCTTGTTGTGTATATTTTTGGTCTCCTAAGAATATTAGCCATTGTGTAGCTTTTAATTCTTATGTTGACAGTTCTTTGAATGGTTTTTTGCTTCAGAGAATTATGAAGCAATCATACGTATGGGATTATAGGCTGAAGTTGTTATGACCTGAAGGATTGATGGCTGTATTCGTGTGATGCCAGTAGAAACTCTTCCTTGTCCATTATTTCAGAGTCCAACTGAAAAGCCAACCGGTTGCTAAGTTCTATTGGCTTTATTTCTGTAATATCTCTTGTATCTGCTTCTTATTATTATTCTTGTCATCACCCAAGTACTTACTGTCCACCAAGACTCTTCCCCTGTCAATTCATCCTTCATATTGTTGTACTTCCCCATGATCATGTCACTCTTCCACTAAAAACCCTTCAATATCTCCCTATTAATTAATGCTTGTGTAATGATGTTTAAAAATCCTTCACCCTTCATATAGGACCCTCCACAACTATACTGAACATCATTGAATCTTATTTTGATGATCCATAATGCACTTCAGTAGATTGCAACATCCCAGTGATCATCATTGACATTAGTTATTTTTATTTTATATTATTGATAATAAATAGAATAGAAATAAATAGAAAATAATATTGAGTTATTTTATATTATTGATGTGCACAAGTGTCAGGTAGTAAAAGAGATCTACTTATGGAATCATGGTCAAATCAAGTTCTTTTCTTTCTTTTTTGTAGTGGGTGCAGCACTACTAACATTCTCACCACTTTTTTTTTCACAGACTCACATTTCAAGACTTCCTCCTGGTGCTGTAGCAGGACAGTCAGTGGCAATTGAAGGAGGAGTTTGCCGCCTGGAGAGCTCAGTGAACTGAACCCCTCTGGCTCAGCATGAAGTGTTTAAATGGCACTTGGGGGCCTGAGCTGGTTTTTTTTTTTTAACAGATATTGGGTATTTTATTCTCATTTTATCATTTTTATTGCAACCACGTGCACCATAACTTGAGACACAAGTGCTGCTATAGTCTCTACTCTTAGTGATGTGTGAGTGTGTGATAGTGTAAGAGTGTGACTATGTGAGCAGATGTGTGTGTGTGTTTTCCCCAATGGAATAGAATCTCTTTTTCCTCATCGTGCAAATAAAAACCAGGTATGATTAAATTAACATCATAAAATTTATACAATGTTTACAAAAATGAGATAAATTTACAGGAAAAACATTTTGATTTATTAAAACTGTAGCAATTGTCTTTCCTGTTAAGTTTGATATGAACAGAATTCATAGCTAGTTGTTTATATGATTGAACAGTGGTTGTGCTACATTTATTATAATAATTAATGATAAAGGTTCTTTATTTTTTAATGGTTTAAGTGAATCCATTGGTGACTTAAACCCTTATTCTCATCCCTAATACAGGGCATTTTTCTTTAACAAAAGAATGGTTTCAGTGAAACAATCTAGCCAAGAATTAAGGCCAGACCTTTTTAAAACTAGTCTTATGATAAAGGTTGTACCTCTTTCCTCAAGCTTTTATAAGCTTAAATGTTGCATAGCTTCAAGCTCTATGTACTATATTATGAAATTACCTAAAAATAGAGTACAGTAATGCACAGTCTTTAGTTTGTGTATAATGGAATATTATTTGCAATGTAACATTGTAAATATGACAACAAAGTTTATGGAGAGATTCAATATTATCTTTGTTTCTTGTTTAAATATATTTTTAAGATAAAGGTGCAAAAATAAAACAAACATATTACTGTCTGTGGTGTGTGTCTTCTTCACCAGCTTTTATAATTTGAACTCTTTGGGCCAAGTCTGGAAGGATATTTTGAGATTTTCTAGAAAAGTGGCTTTTTCTAAAGACCAAATATGAATTCTACTACATACATAAAATCATTTGTTGCTTCTCTATTCTTAAAATCCACTTCTGACTTTTTTGCTGATTGCATAAGAAATTATAATAAAGAATTCTTTAAATGTGATTTTTAAAAAATGATCATGCCACGAAAGATCAATTTTTAGATGAGGTAAGAAGCACTACTGTAAAAGTTATATTGCCATCTCAAAAGAGATCATTTTAGTTGATATTTAACTTTTCAGAAGATGAAAACCTTGTTGTTGTTTTTGATGTATGAGGAAGGATTATCAAAAAGATGCTAAAAATAGACTTGCACAGTGAGCCAGGAAGTCCTATAATCATGATTCTGGATGGGAACTGATATAGTCCAAGAAGAAATTATACACTTCACATCAATGTATGGTAAAATTATAAAGTAAAGACAAGCAAAATGGAGTGGGTATAAATATGAATGATTTGGAAGTTGTTGGCTTTATATTCATCATACAGGCAATTACATCTGTTTTGCTATCTTCTGGTAGACAAGTTGGTGCCATAATATATATTTTTCATTCTTAATAAGGTTACAAAGTTAACAGGGTTGGGATTACTGGTAGAGCGAGTCTTTGTCCTCAAGCATTTTCAAAGACATGTTACCTGTTGGCAGTGTTCCTTTAGGAACTGGGCTGAATATGTATAACCATTAGGATACTTTGGGGTCTAAAAATCATCTGACGTATTTCACTAGGAATACTATTTCTTTCATCAACCTTTTGCCTTTATTTCACTCCCATTTAAGAAATTTGTTTTTTAAGTTCTTTTTTATGAAGATAAAAAATAGTTTGCTTTCAACAATTGCAGTTAATTCAGAACACTTGGTAAAAAAAAAAAGAGTTTTTTTCCCCAGTTCTCCAACTACATTTATTTTTTCAATCTGAATACTTTGTGTGAGCAGAGATAGAAAGTTCAACTAAGAACCAAAAGGTTTTTTTTAAAATCCTTTTAAACATAACAGGTAAGGGAAATTTTCTAATAGGAGCGTAGGGTAAAGAAGAGAATAATGAAAGAAATTGAGATTTTTTTTAAACGTACTTGGAGTTGACTTTATTTCACACAAAAGTAGAAGCTGATAAGAAAATAAGCACCATGTGCTCATCTGGCCAATGTCAACAAGATTCAGAAACAGCTGTATTTGAAATATCTATTTGTTATTACATGGACTGTTTAATCAAACCAATAAACACTCACTTGGATTCATAGAGCCCCTTTCCTCTGAAGAGCTTAGCAGTAGATTCCAGCTTCCACAAAGATAGATGATCGGGTCAGACCTAGCGTGAACATTATTTACTTCAGAGTGGTAAATAGTTCTTTTATTGAATTTTCCCTTCCCTTTTCTGTCTGATACAGTGATTCATTTTTCATTTAAGCATTGTTGAGCCATGTGATATTGCAAATAGCTAAAGCTCACCACTTCAAGTGCCAGAATAGAGATCTTTATCAGATTACACATTCTCTTATTAAGTGGAGTATATTGAACATAATTTTCTTGATTTATCCAGGGTCATCACTGTGAACTTCACTCACTGTATTATTCAAATTATATTGTGTAATACAGCACTGTTCTCAGAGCCTATTTAGGCTTCTTCTGTTTTCCCCTACAATAAATAGATATAGACTATAGTGCCTTGTTTGTTTTTTTCAGGGGGTGTTGGGAGGAGTAATTTTTTTGTCCCCACCCTTGCTATCAACTGTCACTTTTCATTGCTGTCAGTATACCTTCTTCTAACAGCGTCTTTGTCTTTTGTTAAATGGCTGCTATTAATCTACTGTGGTCTTGGAAACTAGGTGAGGTCCATAAGATCTCTTCCCTGAGTGAAGTCCCCTGAGCTTCAATGTATCTGATTTGTGATCTCTTTTTCAGCTGCTTGACACTTTTCTGGCCTGCTGCAGTTCTCAGCTATATTCTGAATAGCTTAGGTTGCCAGTTAAGTGATCTATGTGAAGATACATACATGATATCTCCAGATACATGGTCTTACCAAATCTTGTTGCCATTAAAAATATGCCAAGAAAAATAGGACAAAACTAGTCCTGTTGTGTTTATGGGAATTTCCCTCCCCTCCCCCCCATCCTGTGGACAGAAATGCTTGTAAATAAGTGAGCCTTTGCATAGCAATTTCCTCCTAAAGACCATTTAATTTTCTTTTATAAGCTCCTTGAGGTCTAGGACTGTTTGTCTTTGACCTAGCCCAAAGCCTCTACCTAATAGGCCTTGATGAATGTTTGTTGAGTTGAATTACATTTTAAGGTCAATTGTTATTAATCCTTAAAATTTAACTTTCCATGATCTCTAGTGGATTATTTACTTTGTAGATTAGGCATAGAGATTTGGGGGTAACTAGGTAGGGTTGGTAGGCAATGTGCTTGCCACTGCCAAACTTCATAGTAAACTAGATATCACATACATCTTGTTCTAAAATGGAGGGATAATTGAGAGTGCACATTTTCATTATAATTTTATAATATTGTGAATATGACAGCTATACACTATCCTTGTTTCTGTGTCATTTTTTCCTGCCTTGATTATCCACCCATACATAAGGCTAAGTGCATTGATGCCTTCGGCCATGCATATTTGGTGATTTTATTTCCTGTTGCATTCCATCCTTCCAAGGTTCAGAGTATATGTAATTATTCTTAATAATCGATCTGTTTGACCTTGGCAAATAGAATATCAAAGCTAAAGCTAGCACCTGGTTTAAATCTAGATCTAGTAGTAGCTCTTCTAGCAGACTTTTAAAGGATGGCTCCTGTTTTCTTAAGTTATTCTTTATTTAGTTTGAATACATAACTCAGCTACGGTCTGAGTCAGTCTACTGGCATGTCTGAATCCCCTGTACTTCGTCAGGAAGAGAGAAGAATAAGCTCTGCGGGAGATTTTAGGGAAAGCATAGTACTCTTTTTGTAGTTTTGAATTTCTCCCAGAATTGCACATCATAGCTGGAAGGAACCTTAGAGCTCAAGTCCAAATCCCTTGTTTTACAGATGAGGAAATAGGGTCCATTTCTATGAAAAATGGCCAAGGGTTTATAGGGCAGGCATAGAGACAGAAGTCTTTCTGCCTGTTACACTCACCAACAAATGATAGAAACTTACAGTTTTTTGTATATTTCAGAGGTAATCTAGTCCAATCAGTAACTAAATAATTAATACTGCCTGCAACATCCCAAGGAAAATTTTGTCCAATTCATTAATTTGAAAAGCATTAATTAAGTGCCTAGTGCAATCCAGTGACACAAAACTCCATGATGTTTCTCAACCAAGACGCTCTGTATCCTGACTCTGAGTCGTATTCATTGTCTCTCCCCTATGCTTAGAACACCCTCCTCATTTCTACCTCCTGACTTTCCTGGCTTCTTCAAGTCTCATCTAAATTCTCACCTTCTGCAAGAAATCTTTCCCATTCTTCCTTAATATTAGTTTCTTCCTTCTGATACTATCTATCCAATTTATCCTATATATATCTTGATTGTAGAAAGTTATTTGCAAATTGTCTCCCTAATTAGATTGTAAGTTCCCTGAAAGGGGAAACTGTTTTTTAAATTTTTTTTCTTTTTATATCCTCAGAACTTATCACAATATCTGGCATACAGTAGGTGCTTAATGGTTGGTTGTTGTCCTTTTGCTTGAAGAGGACCAAAATGCCATCACTGTATCAGGGTCAAGGTGCAGTGTGTCTGACTGGGGCTGATCAGAGCAATATGAGCTCAGAAGGCTCTACCACATAGACATTTGGAGTGGAGATGGGTCTAAATTTGTGCATCTCCTTTCTTTTCTTCTTTTTTTTTTTTTTGAGCTACTAAAATTCTGCTTTGCTCAAAGAGCACAGTGCCTTCTTTGATGTGGTTATACCATTCTGGGTAGTCTTATGCTAGTGTATCCCATGTCTCACGGTCAATTCCAAAGTTCTTCAAAAAGACCTTGAGAGTGTCCTTCTGTCACTTCTGATCTCCATATGAATGTGTGCCTTGTGTGAATGATCTGTAAAATAATCTTTTAGGGCATTTATACAAATGTAGTTTGGCACTTGAACAACATGGCCAGCCCACCAGAGCTGCACTCGCTACAGCAGAGTTTGGCAGTTTAGCTTGAGAGAGGACCTCAGTGTTTGGTACCTTATCTTGCCAGGTGATCTTCAGAATCTTCCTAAGACAATTCAAATGAGAGTGATTCAGTTTCCTGGCATGGCTCTGGTATACTGTCCAGATTTCACAAGCATACAGTGAGGTCAGCACAATGGTTCTGTAGACCTTGAGCCTGGTAGGTAGCCTAATACCTCTTCTCTCTCACACTTACCTTTGGAGCCTCCCAAACATTGAGCTAGCTCTGGCAGTGCATGCATCAACCTCATCATCAATGTGTTATCATTGTTGTTCATCCTTCTTTCTCAAAGAGGACCAATGACATCATGAGGGTGATGTTTTGATTTGTGAGTGAATTGGATTTAAGATAGAGCTGTGCAAAGTCATTAGCCTCATTCTCTCCTCCAGTCACTGGAGTCCAGTAGCAAGACAAAAGTCAAGACAACAGTGATGGCCCCCATCATCTATGTGGACATCCCTGAAAGGTATACTGTCAAAGTAAGTAAACTTATCCACAGCATTCAAAATTTCTCCATTTGCTGTAACCAATGGTTCCATGTACAAATGGTGTGGTGCTGGCTGGTGGAAAACCTCTGTTTTCTTGGTGTTAATTGTCAGGCCAAAATTAGTACAAGTGGCAGAGAATCGATCCATACTCTGTTGCATCTCAGCCTCAGAGGCTGCACTGAGTGCACAATCATCTGCAAACAAAAAGTCACACACCAGCTCTCCTTCCATTTTAGTCTTGGTTTGTAGCCTTTTCAAGTTAGTTTACTGTCATTGCAGTAGGCAACCTTGATGATGTTTTCATCCTTGTTGAAGACATCTGACAACATCCCTGAAAATGTGTAAAAAAGCATAGGAGCAAGCAGACAATCCCATTCACTCCATTGGTGACTGGGAAAGCATGAGAGTATCGTCCATTCCCTAGAACCCATGAAAGCATGCTCTTGTGAAACTGGAGTACAGTGAACTTCTCTGGGCAACCAAATTTTGCCATGATCTTCCACAAGCCCTCACAACTGACAGTATCAGAGGCCTTGGTCACATCAACAAACATTGTAAACAGACCTCTGTTCTGTTTCTGGCATTTCTCCTGGAGTTGTCAGACAGCAAACACCATATCTATCATTCCTCAACACTTTCTGAGGCCACACTGGCTCTTGGGTAGGTGACCATCTTCCAGGTGAAAGATCAGCCTATTAACAAGGATTTTGGTAAGAATCTGGCCAGTGATGACCAAGAGAGAAACCCCCATATGATTGTCACAAGACAACCTATTTCCTATTCCTTTATAGAGATGGACAGTGTAAACATCCTTGAACTTTGGGGGGATAATCTCCTCTTGTCATATAACCCAGAAGATTTCAGTCAGCTTTTGTGTGAGCAGTGGACCCCCTGCCTTGTAAATCTCTGCTGGAATAGAATCAGCACCAGGCACTTTGCTGCAGGAGAGGTACCTAATGGCATTCAAAATCTCCTCTTCATTTGGAATTTTAGCCAGAGAGGGAGTGACTTCAACCTGAGGTATACAGTCAATGGCTTCAGTATGGGTTGATGATGGTCTATTGAGAACACTGGTGGTGTGGCAGGGAGGGCACAAAGATGGGGGAGAAAAGGCAGGGACTCACCTGAGCTCTCCCAAATCTCTCCAAATAACTTTAAATAATACCTCAAAACAAATTCTGGAGTATTAGAACCCACAACAGGATGTGGTGAAGCAATTTTCCAACCCAAGACAACTTAGAAGGTTGGCAGGAAAGGTCTGTTGCACAGTGTGAGAGTGGAGCACAACACAGGCAACACCCTGGCAAGTCAGCAGCAGGCCCTGGGGGCAACTGAATTGGCAAGAGAGGCTTTTGGAACACTCATCCCTAGACAGTAAGGGGGGTTGGACAACTGATCAGAAGGAGATTACAGAGGTCCCTTTGCTGGCAGTGGGTGCAGGATTCTTGCGTTGCCCACACATGGATCGGAGTTGTAGTCCTGGGTTGTAGTTCCATGGCAAAGAGGCGCACTAGCACATCAGTTTGCAGCAACAAAGGGAAAATGTGAAGTCCCAAAGAAAGGAAGCAGTGCCTCTAAATTTAAGTGAGTATTCGTAATAAATCACAGGTCCAGTCTAAAACAAAATATGTTCAGGGATTCTGAAACCTGATATCTGAACCTATTCTTAATTTCCCTCTTTTTTTTTTTTAGAGGAGAATATTTCCCTTCTGTTCTCACCCCAAGCCCCAATCCCAAGGTATTAAGCAGAGAAAAGGCAGATGCTTTCTCTAAAGATTATAGGAAGTTCATTATTTATTGGTCTAAATGGATAATCAAGAGACTCCTATACTGAACATTCAGTTTTTCAGCACCAGAATGTCAGGGACTGGCTGTAAAGATTACACACCAAATGAAGAATTCACCATAGTCTTTGCCCAGACAACTATTGAAGACAGTGCATTTGGCTTCTAGAAAACCATTGGCCAAGCCTAAGGTGGTTCCTTGAGACCAAAAGTGGAACTCCTGGAAATGAAAATGACCACGGTGGTTTTTCCTTCAGAAAGGAGAGTCACTGCAGCACTAAAACCACAATGGGGAAAGACAGGGAAAACTAGACAAGCATTTCCTTAATCTTGAAAACCATAGGGCTTTCTTAGCTTGTCCAAAAGACCTCAGAGGAAATGAAGAAAAGGAACATTTTTGAATAGTAGCTTTGACATCTACTGCTGTCACCTTGGAAGAGACCCAAGGTCTGCCCTAAGGTAGACTTTAATGGGGGAACCTATTTGCTTAAGAAAGTAGAAGAGGGGAACATTATCTTGAGATTTCAGGTTTGATACATAGGCTTTCTTTTTAATCACTTGGAACTAATTGACAAATATGCTAATTGTCAACTTTTATTGATTTTTCCTCAGTAGTATCTCTTGTATCCATACCCTTATCTTCATTCATCTTCCTAGCCTGCCCTCCTAACCTCCTGCCTGGAGTACTTCAATAACCTCTAAATTGGTTTTCCCACCTCTGATCTCTCCCATATCCAAATGGTCTTTTACACATCTGCAAAAAGGAATACTGTAGTCTTTTTTTTCCTTTTTTTTTTTTTGAGGCAATTGGGGTTAAGTGACTTGCCCAGAGTTACACAGCTAGTGAGTGTTACATGTAGGAGGCCAGATTTGAACTTGGGTCCTCCTGACTCCAGGGCTGGTGCTCTATCCACTGCACCACCTAGCTGCCCCTAATACTGTAGTCGTAAAGTACAGATTTGACCATGTCACTCCTCTGCTCAATAAACTTTGGTGGCTCACTGTTGCTTCTGGGATAAAATACAAACTGCTCTACTTGTCATTTAAAGTCCGTCCCAACCAGGCTCTAGCCTACTCTCCCAGACTAATTGCACTTTACTCCCTGTTGTGAAGAGACTGGCCAACTTCTCATCTGCCAAACTCAGTGTTCCATCTTCTACCTCCATGTTTTTTGCCCAGACTGCTCTCCATGCCTGGAATTCATTCTCTTCTCTCTGCTTCTTACAATCTTAATTTCTTTCAGAGCTCAGCTCAGTTGCTACCACAACTGTGAAGTCATTCCTTGCCCACTTACATGTCAGTGCTCATCAAATTATCTTGTATACATCTATCTATCAGTCTGTCTGTATCTATCCACCTATCTATCCAATTTACTTTTATTCATTTATCTTCATTCATTCATCTGTTTGCTTGTTTGCTTATCTATCTACATGTTGTATTTCCATGTAGAATGTAAACTCCTTGTGGGCAAGGACTATTTTCCTGTTTTTGTTTTGTTTTGCATCCTCTTGTTGAACACAATGTCTTGGATGTAGTAGGTGCTTCAGAAATGTTTGTTGAATTGGATTGACTTGAATTAATTGCTTGCACATCAGGTTCTGCATGGAGACATATTGAATATTGGGGTTATAGAGGAAAGAGCACTGGTTTCTCAGTTATAGGACTAGAATTCTAGGTCATTCTGTCCAAAGGCTGGACCAATCACCTCAGCCTTCTTGGTCTAGGTTTCCTTACTTGAAAAATGAGAAAACTGGACTAGATATATCTAAAATTCCTTTCTTTTCTAAAATTCTGTGTGTTTATGATTCAAGGTGCACAACCATGCACCAGTGGTTGAAAAAACATGTTAATGGATCATAGGCTCTGGAGCTAAAAGAAACCTTAAGGAGCATCTAGTATAAGCCTTTCATTTTGAAGATGAAGGAATTAAGATCTCAAGAAATTACAGTTTGCCCAAGGTCACTCACCTATTAAATATCAGAGCTAAAATTCAAACCAGATAAATTAGATCCTGGCATTCAGTTGTTCAGTTATGTCCAACTCTTCATGACCCCATAGACCATAGCATGCCCAAGCCCTTCTACCCTCCACTATCCCCCAAAGTTTTTCCAAGCTCATTTTCATTGCTTCCACAACACTATCTGTCCAATTCATCTGTTGCCATCCCCTTCTCATTTTGCCTTCAATCTTTCCCAACATCAAGGTCTTTTCCAAGTAGTCCTGTCTTCTCATTATTTGACCAAAGTGTTTAAGCTTCAGCTTTAGTATTTGACCTTCCAATGAATAGTCTGAATTAATTTCTTTTCTATGAGATGACCCCTTTGGTGGTCTGATGAAGCCTATAGACCCCTTCTTAGGATAATTTAATATTTAAATGAATAAAATGAAATATATAGGATCACAAAGGGAACCAGTTATATTAGGATCCAGTAATCATTTTTCTTTTTAAATTCACAGATCCCTAGATTAAGAACTCATGTGATCTGGCATATTTCACATCCACAACATCCCTCACATTAATCCCCTTTCTCCATTTACATGGCCCCTAGTTTGTCACTTCTTACCTGGACTATTGTAATAGCTTCCTAATTGATATCCCTGCCTCGAGTGTTTCCTCTCTGCAATCCATTCTCCACAAAGCTGCCAAAGTGATATCCCTAAAGCACAGGTCTGATCCTGACGTTCCTCTGTTCAATGAAACCTAGTTCTCTATGATCTCTAGGATCAACTACAAACTTCTTTGTTTGGCATTTAAAGTCTTCACAACATGAACTCATCCAAGCTTCTCAGTCTTATATATTACTTTTTCTTGCATGCTTTGGTCCATCCAAACTAGGCTTCCTGTTATTTTTCACACCCAATACTCCATCTTCTGTCTTTGTGCCTCTTCATGGATTTTCTCCTATACTTGCAATGTACTATATTCTCATCTCTGTCTCTTAGAATCCCTAGTTTCCTTCAAAGCTCAGCTCAGATACATCCTCCTTCCTACACAAGCCCTTTCTTGATTACCCCAACTGTTATTTCTCTCTGTTTCTCTCTATCTCTGGCTGTCTGACACACCCACACACACACACACACATGCACCTTTACATTTTATGTGTGTGTATATATATATTTACACACACACATACATATACACATACACACATCTAGATATCTAGATAGATAGATAAACACACATGTTCAAAATGTAAGTTCCTTGAGGGAAGGGATAATTTCATTTTTTGTCTTCACATACCTACTGCTAAGAACAGTGCTTGGCAGTGGTAAACCTGTAATAAATGGTTTTTGATTTATTGATAGGGTACTAAAAGAGCTGGCAGATATGATTATTAAACCAGTGTTAGTGATCTTTAAGGAGTAACTAAGTGGTACAGTAGATACAGTGCCAGGCCTAGAGTCAGGAAAACTCATCTTCCTGAGTTCAATTCTGACCTCAAATATTTAA
The DNA here is from genome assembly GCF_900497805.2 of Vombatus ursinus. Lineage (NCBI taxonomy): Eukaryota > Metazoa > Chordata > Mammalia > Diprotodontia > Vombatidae > Vombatus > Vombatus ursinus. Next base: position 11,841,465 of record NW_020954619.1, read on the forward strand.
CTAGCTGTGTGGCCCTGGGCAAGTCACTTAACCCTATTTGCCTCTGTTCCCTCGTCTGTAAAATGAGCTGGAGAAGGAAATGCAGTATCTTTGCCAAAACAACAAAAACAAAAACAAAAACAAATGGGGTCACAAAGAGTTGGACATGACTGAAATGACAGAACAATAACAAAAGAGATCTTTAAAAGGTTATAGAAAAAGCAAAAAATAATGTAAATTTCCAGAAAGGAAAATGTCTTGATTTTTTAAAAAGACAAGTGAGTATGGAAATGAGAGGTCAATGGCCATGACTTCTCTTCCTACAAAATTCTATACTATTTTACTGGTGGTGGTGGTGGTGGTGGTTGTCCTTTGTTATCAAAGAGGACCAAAAATGACATCACTATTTTAGAGTCAATTTACAGTGTGTCTAACTATGGCTGATCAGACCGGTATGAGCTTGGAATGCTCTACCACAGGACAGGCACAAGTAGTCCATGTGAACATTTGAGGTAGATTCTCTAAATTTGTGCACCTCACATTTCTTTTGAGCTACATCAGTTCTGCTTTGCTCATAGAACACAGCGCCTTCTCTGATGAGGGCATTCCATGCTAGATGGTCCTGTGCCATTGTCTCCCATGTCACACAATCAACCCAAAGTTCTTAAGAGAGACCTTGAGAGTGTCCTTGTATTGCTTTTTCTGACCACTGTGTGAGTGTTTGCCCTGTGTGAATTCTCCATAAAATAGTCTTTTTGGCAAGTGTACATTTGGAATTCAAACAACACGGCCAACCCATCAGAATTGCATTCTGCAGTAGAGTTTGAATGCTGTGCAGTTTAGTTCAAGAAAGGAAAATGGTATGGGTGATATCTTTTGATCTGTGAATGATTGGATTTAAGTGAGGCAGAGTTGTATGAAGGGTTCGGCCTCACTCTCTCTTCCAAAGTCATCACAGACCAGCCATGGCAGGACAGAGTCAAAATGGCTTGAGATGAAGTAGATGACCTTGGAATCTTCAAGGTCTAACCAGGCTCTAAGTACTCCACAATTCCTGCCTCAGCTTCCTTCATGGTGGACTCACATGTCCAAAATGTTCAATGAACTTATCTAGAAGTGGAAGCAGTGATTACAAAGAGATAGCATAGCTTATCAAGAACAGGTCAGGCTAGACTGGCCTTGTTTCCTTTTCTGACCAGGTTACTATGATTTTGTTATAAATAGAGTTAGCCTAAGTTTCAGTGAAGCACTTTGCAAAGTTTCTCAACTTACTCTTACGGAAAAGCTGGAAGGATGGCTAGACAATAGTACCAACAGGTAAATTCAGAACTGGTTCAATGGCTAGACAGAAAGAATAGTCATAACAGATAAACGTCAACCTGGAAGGATATCTGTACTGGAGCGCCTCAGGTACTTGGCCCTTGGGTGTTTAACATTTTTTATTAATTACGTGGATAAAGGCATAAATGGCATGCTCATCAAAATGACAGTTGAGAGGGACAGATAATACTAAATGACAATATCTCAACAGTCTAGAACATTTGGCTGAATCTAATAAGATAAAATGTTAAAAGGATACACGTAAAGTCACACAATAATGAAACTTTTTTTTAACCTGTTTAAAATGCAGGAAATGTGGCTAGATTACAGTTTCTCAGAAAAAAAGTCTTTGGATTTTAGTAGACTGAAAGTCCAACATGATTCAACAATTTGATATGGCAGCCAAAAAAGCTAAGGCAACTGTACTCTGCCCTAGTTAGCCTACAGTTGGAATATTATTTTCAGTTCTGGATGCCATATTTATCTGGATGCCAAAGGGCATTGATAAACTGGAGAGAATCCAGAAGAGTGTGATTAGAATGGTGAAGGGCCTTAAACCATAAGAGATTCACTTGATAGAAATGGGGTATTTAGTCTGGAAAAAAACTTAAGGGAGATAACGTTCCTGTTTTTAAGTGTACAAAAGAGAGATTAGACTTGTTCTCTTTGGCTCTGAAGGATTTAACTAGAAGCAATGGGTAGAAGACATGTTTTTAGCTCGATACATGAAGATTTCCTAAAATTTAGAGCCATCCTAGAATAGAATGGGCTTTCTTGTGGGGTAGTAGAATCCCCCCTGACTAAAAGTCTTCAAGAAAAGGCTACATGGGCGTTATAAGGTATGCTTTAGAGGAGACCTTTTTCAGTATGGGTTGGCCTGCATAGCTTCAAAGATCTCTTCCAATTCTGAACCTTCATGAAGACAAGTGTTCCGACTCAAAATCCAGGACTATTTTCACAACTCCATGTTTTATAAGCTTTGCAGTAGAGGAAGTGCAGAGGAGGAGGGGTTTTTTGTCTCTGACTTTATAATAATACTAATTTACATTTATATAAGTACCTTTAAGTTTATAAATGTTTTTCCCAAAAGTCAGGTGAGGTAGATAGTACAAGTATTATCAATCCCATTTTAAAGAAGAAGAAAGAGTCAAAGATTAAGTGATTTGTGCACAATTACACAGATAGAAAGTATTAGAGTTGAGTCCTGAATTCACATCTCTCTTCTCCATGCCCAGTGATCTTTCCTCTATATCCTTACTTCCTCTATAGGGTTTTACTTATTTATTTTACATTTGGCTTCAAGGGGGACATGATAGTTAGTTGGCTTCAAGTATTTGAATGGCTATCAGTGGAGGTAGGACTAGACTTTTTTTTCTATTTTGCCCCAGAGGACAGAATCATGAGCAATGTGTAAAAATTGCAGAGAAAAATTTAGGATCCACATCAAGAAGAATTTCCTAAAAGTTAGAGCTGTCCCAAAGTGGAATATGTTGTCTAGAGAGGGAATCTATCACCCTTCCCCAGAGATCTCTTAGCGAGGATGGATAACTCCTTGTCAGATAGGTGACAGCAAGGATTCCTTTCAGGTATGGGTTGGACTAGATTACAGCTGAGTTTCTTTTCAGCTCGGAAGTTCTATCCTTTCATCTAGGCACTCTGCTTAATTAATTTCATTTTTTACAGCAACATATTATTGACACATTCTTAAAAGGGACTTTGAGTTGGCACAGTGGATAGAGTGCCAGGCTTGAAGTCAGGAAGACTCATCTTCCTGAGTTCAGATCTGGCCTCAGATACTTACTAGCTGTGTGACCCTGGACACAGTTTCTTTATCTATAAAATGAGCTGGAGAAGGAAATGGCAAACCACTCCAGAATCGGTCAAGAAAACCCCAAATGGGGTCATGAAAAATTGGACATGACTGAAATGACTGACTAATAACAACAACAACAATGGGGTTAAGTAAAGCCACTGGTTCTTTTTCACATGGACTCCTGTTAAGGTAAATCTCCCCTTAATCCCATACTGGAATAGTTCATTCTTTAAGCCCAAGTGCATGCGCTGTTCCATTTCATCTTCTTGGTTTTAGCCTGTCATTCCAGAGCTATTTGAAATTTTTTTTTGGCTTCTCAAAGTATTCTATATCACTCTTAGCTCTATATTTTCTGCAAATTTGATATTTCTTCAAATCATTGACATAAATATTGAACAGGATAGAACCAAGAGTAGAGTCCTCCAGTCTGTCCACTATAGGCCTCCCTTCAAATTGACAGATACATTAATCAATAGTCTAGTTCAACCATCTGCAATTGACCACCACCCAACTATTGCGATTTTAGACCGCTGTAAGACAACCAGAGCAGCCAAGCACTCTAAAGCCGAGGGTAACTTCAGGGCAAAGATTTTTCCAATTCTTTTAGTAAAAAAAGACCCAGGCAGCCGGCCCAGACTTTTAATCTTTTCTCAATCTAATGCTGGTATCTCAAGGTTGATGGTGGGAAGGGAGCTGTGACTCCTTCAGAAAGGCATTTTTGGACTCAAGATAGTCGTTCACCCCAGATGCTCCAGTCAATTTATCCCCTTGGCTATCATAACAGCTACAAATGCATTTAATTGGACTAGTCCACATTTCTCCATCTTTTCTATAAAGATATCATGAGAAATTTTTTCAAAGGCTTTGCTGAAATAAAGATATATCATGTCTGTGGCAGGGCCATGACTGACCAGTCAAGTATCCCTTTTTACAAAAGAAACAAAGCTAGTTTGATATGATTTATTCTCAGTGGACTCATGTTGATTAACACTACTTTATTTTTATAAGTGCTTATAAATTATTTAATAATGTTTAATTTTATAAAATATTTAATAACCCATCATTTAATAAAACTTGGTAATTATCATTTAATCATTTAGTAGTGTTCAATAATTTATCTAATAATCATCTAATAATTTACTAATATTTAATACCAAATAATCTTTAATTAATGTTTAAGTATATAATAGATAATATTTATTGTGATATATTATATATTTTATATTGATATTTAATTATTTGGTAATTTATTTAATTTTTTGAGATTGAGATTAACCTATCACTTTATATTTTCCAAAATTGATTTAATTCTCCCCCTTTTGGAAAGTACATTTTTGTAATATGTTGCATTCTGTTCATACCTACCATTTGCTTCTCTACTGCTCTTTGGGTAATATTCATTTTTAATTCTTCAGAGACTCTAATATTCTATAACTTACAATCATACAATAATGATAGAATATTGGTATTAAATATATGGACCTTTGCTTCAGAGAGACACAGGATTATTAAAAGAATTTTTTGGAGAAAATTCAATCTACTCTTCTGTTTAATTCTTGATCTAACTTGGACTAAGATATGTACACTGCTGGTATTGGTCAGCCCTATGACTGTGTAACAGTTTGAATAGTATGTATTTTACTTGATTTTTCCTATGTGGGTGATTAAGCCAATAACTTTTGAGTAATTATGGACTTATCCAAGATACCCTATAATGCTACAGAACTTAATGCAACCAATGCAATAATATCTACAAAAAGAATTCAATTCAATGTTATTAAAAACACTTATTAAGCACCTACTATGTGTCAGGCATTGTGCTAAGCCCTGGGGATACAAATAAGAAAAAGATAGTCACTGCCCTCAGGGAGTTTACAATCTAATGGAAGAAGACAAGATTTATTCCATTAAAAGGAAGCTGAAAAGTGACCTGGGTGGTGAAGTGGAGGGAGAGCGCCAGGGAGTATGATGGTCCATGTAAACCAAGCAAAGTCAAGGATGGAAAATGGAGAGTTACTCAAAGTTCTGAATCTTCTATAAAGGGAGGCTTTGAAGGGAGTTTATTTATTTCTCAGCCCTCTAATCAGAGGGGAAAGGCAACTAAGGGAGTTAATAAGATGTTGAGTATCAAAAACTAAGTCAGTGTGCATGGTGATGAGATTTCAAATTATCAGCTTGTTCTGGGGAGTGAGAAGAGGGGGGTGGGGGAGGATGTTCCCTAGAGACAAAACCAAGCAGAGGATACTGATGGAAAATGAACAAATATGAACAAATACTTGTAAAGGACCTTGCCATTCATAAGGGGGGTGGGGGGGAGAGACAGAGAGAGACAGAGACAGAGAGAGACAGAGAGAGAGATTTGAAGGGCTTACTATGTACTATTCAGTCACTCAAGAAGAATTTAAGGGCCTATTATGTGCCAGTTACTGTGCTAAACACTACAGATACGAAAAAGAGACAAAAGACAATTCCTGCCCTCACAGAACTCACAATCTTAACAGGAAGACAACAAACAAACAAATATGTTCAGACAAGCTATAGATAGATAGATAGGAAATAATTAAAAGAAGGAAGGTACTGGAATGAAGAGGGATTAAGAAAGGATGGGATTTTAGTTGAGATTTAAAGGAAACCTGGGAAAGGCAGTAGGCAGAGGATTAAGAGAGAGAGTCTTCCAGGCATGGATGGCCAGAGAAAATACTGAGAGACAATTTTTTTGTACATGGAACAGCAAGGAGGTCAGTGTCATTGAGTTGAAGAGTACATGGAGAGTTGTAAGGTGTAAGAAGACTGGAAAGGAGGGCTAGTTAGGAAGGGATTTGAAGGCCAAAGAGAGGATTTTGGTTTTGAGCCTAGAGACAATAAGTAGCCACTGGAATTTATTGAGTAAATGGTGATAAGGTCAGACCTGTGCTTTAAGAAAATCACCTTGCTGCACTGGATTGCAGTGGGGAAAGACTTGAGGAAGGCAGACCCACTAGCAGGCTATTACAATCGTCCAGGCTTGAAGTGATGAGGTTAGGGCAGGAAAGGTAAATTTGAGAATCCTCAACCTCTGCTGATCTTAATTAAATCCATGGGAGCTGAGGTCACCAAGTAAAGTAGTATAGAGGGAGAAGAAAAGAGGGCTCAGGACAAAACCCTGTGGGACACCTATAGTTAGAGGACATGACCTGGATGAGGATTAGACTGGTAGGAGGAGAACTAGGAGGGAGTAGTGTCCGAAAAACCTGAAGAGAAGAGAGTATCAAGGAAAAGAGAGTGATCAAAAGTGTCAAAGGCTGCAGAGGGGTCAAGGAGAACGAGGACTGAGAAAAGGCCATTGGATTTGACAATTAAGGGATCATAGGTAACTTTGGAGAGAGGAGTTTCAATGAAATGATATGGTTAAAAGCCAGATTGTAAGGGATTAAGAAGAGAGTGAGAAAGTGCCAAGAACTGAGGATACATACATGAGCAAGCAAGAGTTTTGAGGATAAGGAAGACAATGCATAAAGGAAAGCTGGCATGGTAGAGAAAATAGGAAAAGAGAGGGTACACACAAGGCAGCATGGTTTGGAAATGGTGTTTGGGTAGAGACCAGCTTTTGCACAAGATAAAGTAAAAGTTCACCTATAAGTTACCTAGTAATTCCAGGCAAAGAGGCTGAGCTCCCACTAGGTGAAAGGGAGATATGAGGATGATGCTAGAATGTACATGGGATGGTTTGACAAAATGGTGGTCAGGAAGCAACATGGAGTCTTGGTCCTAGGCAACATAATTCCTCTTAATCTTTGACTTTATGGTGAATATCTTCCATGATGATGGCTTCAACATGTTACAAACAAGAAATTAAAAAGGGAATGGAAAGTAAAGGACAGCAGCAAAAATAGATGAGTGAAAAAGGAGATGAGCTGGTCAGATAGTGAGAGCTAGGAATAACCAATGGGTAAGCCTGAATGTTCCATTGCTATTCTCTGTATTTCAATAAAACAAGGAAGGCCCACAATATTTTGGGTGGATTTCATGTGGAAAAAAACATGGGAGGACATGGACAAGAGTTGTACTGAATGAGTAGGCAGGAATGGGTTGCAATCTTCATCATTTAGGTGAATATGAATGTTGATGAAACCAGAGATCCATATCAGCATCTAAGCATTTTGAAAGACAGTACAATTGCCTAGCTCTAACCTTCTAGTACCTTTCCCATGCTCCATGATTCCTTAAAGGTTATTAACAGTGTTTGCTTAATCACATATCTCTTACGTTATTCTAGATCAGGGATTGAAAACTGGCCCATGGGACAAATCTGACCTACCACCTATTTTTTGTGATAAAGTTTTATTGTATTTAAATTTTCAAAAAAGATTTTTAGGGGCAGCTAGGTGGTTCAGTGGATAGAGCACTGGCCCTGGAGTCAGAAGGATCTGAGTTCAAGTCCAACCTCAGACACGTAATATTTCCTAGCTGTGTGACTCTGGGCAAGTCACTTAATCCCAATCACCTCACCAAAAATTAAAAAAAAAAAAACAACATTTTTAGCTCATAAGGAGTACAAAAACAGGCAGTACGACAGATTTGACCCTCAGGCTATAGTTTGCCTGCTGTGTTCTAGATAGTTGAGATATGTCACATTTTCTGATATTTTTCAGATTATTATTGATTTTGATCTAGTATGACTTACCATCTCATGGAATCAACTAATTTTAAGAGAGTCTTACTTAAGGTTTTGGACTTCCTGTATTGAGCTATTTATTCTTTTTCTAATTCTTCCTTCCTTCTTTCTTTACTTCCTTTCCCATTCTTTTCTCTGAGATTTCATTTATATTACTGTTTTAAAAACACTTTTTCATTTTTCAGGAGTCCTAGCAGAATTTGTGGCAAACCTTTGCTTTTCTTTGGGACTTTGCTTATTTAGAACATTGTGGTATTTTCTTCTTCTAGGTTTGTGTCTTGAATATCCATGCTTCATAATATATATGTATATATTATGATATATCTACATATACTATATAATACATAATTTATGATACATAATATATACATACATAATACATAATATATATGTATGTATGTTTTATATACACACACATATACATACACACAAAGGGGTGTAGGGGTGGGTGGGCATGGGTATATGATTGTGTGAGGACCAGGTTCTATGCATTTCTGGAGAGGATGGTAGGCCTTCTTTGATACAGATCAGTACTATCTGAGCTCTGGGTTATAAGCACTGTGTTCTTCAAGTATTTGAGAACAGATGGCCTACCTAGTGCTGTATATACCAAGCCCTACTCTGGATTAGCCTGATCTAGGATAGGCCCTTGTTATTATCCTCCCACCACGAGTCCCAAAGGCCTCTGAGCCTTGGTCAGAGTCATATAGATGCAGGCTTCAGGCACCTCTGGCTAAACCCTGTCTGGGCACCCATTTCCTTGACCCCAGTTCACAATCTTAGTCTCTAGGCTTCCCTGGGTTGTCCCTGGTCTCTAAGCTGTAAGATTTTTTCATGAGTTCTGCTCCTATGCTGAGCTTTTCTATCTGGTCCCGTTTCCCTAGTGCCCATAGGCTTCTGATCGTCTCTTTATGCTGATCTGGGGTGGCAAAATTCATTTTAATGCAGTTTCTCCTTGATATTCTAGATAATTTCTTGCTCCAGTGTTCTTTTAAAAATCTTTATTAAAGTAGTTATGTTTCTGCTAACATTCACTCTGCCATCTTAAGACAGACTACAAGTTTCAACGGAATTCACATAATGTCAAAAGGTCCAAACGAAATCTCTCAGCATATTGGTTGGGTTCTCTCTGGAGGATTTAAGGGAGGATGTGGCTGAGTCACTCAGAATAAAAAGAGGTTTTGATCTGTACCACCTGATAAGATAACAATTCTGTTAAAGTATAGATGTGTAGTTATGTTTTCCCCCCACACTGGACTATAAACTCCATGAACGAACAAGTCATGTCTTATACAAAATTTTAATCTCCACCTCTAATATAATACTCTGCACAAAATTATTATTATTTTTTTAATGATGACTGCTGTCTTACGGGTGAGTACAAACTTTCTGGGCCAACAATCAGATGCTACCTCTGTATCTTCATAGCCAGTCATGTTGACAACCAAACTGAAATTTGCAAATGTCTTCTATTGGCCAACTTTTTCAAATTCTGTTTACATTATGTGAATTCAAAGTAGCCTTAAGTCAGAAAATAATGCTGAAGTTCTAAATATTGTGGCTTTATTTCAGTCACATGCCAGGTAAGAAATAAAAATTTGGGGGAGAAGGATGTCATGTATGTGGGAAAAATAACAAAGGCTCTACAGTATATCTTTGAAGTTATGTTATATTCACTCTAAATTGAATTTTGGCTAAATGCATTTACTAATTTTTATATAGTTTTCTTAGCTTGGCACTATCGATATTTCCTTGATAAAATGTAATTAATCTGGACTCTATATCCAGGGGTAAAGGAGGAGTAGCTAACAAGTAATACTGATTAAATGAAATCTTGAGATTTCTTCTAAATAAAGTTGATCATATCTTCCAATCTCTGAGACAACATGAAGATACAGAATATCTCTTGATGGGAAAGGGCTCTTTGTTGCTATGTTTGAAAATAGGGGATCAATTTCTAATTGGCTTTCCTAGATTTACAGCTCACTGGAGCCATAAATGTCATGCAGTCCAACCTCTACATTTTACAAAAGAGGGGCCTGAGTCCCAGAGTCAAGTGACTTGTCTAAGGTCACACAGAAAATGTTAGAACCAAAATTTGAACCCCATTTTCTGACTCAGAATTCAGTGCTCTTTCCACTGCAATACCCTGGCTTCCTGAATGATTCTCCCGCTTTAATGATTAGTTACTGATGACTGCTTATCTCATCTCTGTCTTTGGTGCTCCCCCTGTGGTTGTTTTTTTGTTTTTTGTTTTTTGTTTTTTTTTCCAGGAGAAATACTTAAAGGTTTTATATGAGGCTTTGTCAAAAAGCTGGTTCTTGGAAGCAGCTAGGTGGCACAGTGGATAGAGTACCAGCCCTGAAGTCAGGAGGACTTGAGTTCAAATATGACCTCAGACCAAACACTTGACACTTAATAGCTGTGTGACCCTGGGCAAGTCACTTAACCCCAATTGCCTAAAAAAAAAAAAAAGCTGGCTTTCCTCTCTGAACATTAGCAAAGATACAAGAAATTGGATAAGGCATATAAATTGTATCTATTTCAGTTTTTGATATACATTGTGTGTGGGCTTTCTATAGTGTCATTAATCAGTGAAGACATTTAAGATATTTCCTAACTAGAGTGGCAGATCAATCTTCTGAATTATTAGAGTATTAAAGCTTAAAACTACCCTAAGACTTTTGGGACACTGTATTTGAGGTTGTACAAGAACATGTCATCTCTATGTGCTAATATATTCTTTTTGTACTTTTTTGTAATTATGATCGAAAATAAGTAGTCTGAATAATCATACACCAAGTGGAAGAGACCTAGACCTGGGCTAATAATGTAGTACCATGAGGCTGGGAAACTATTGGAGCCCAAATGTCCTTAGGGTTTATTTGTCAATTCCTCTTAGTCAGTGAGGGGAACTGGAATAGAAACCAACAAAAGGAAACAAAACAAAAAAACAGGTTTAGAAACAGAGCGCAAGCTGATTTGGAAGGAGAAGCCATATTGTCAGTAACATGAAGGTATCCAGGCCCCAGTTAGGGAAAAAGGGCAAATGGGGCCTGCTTGCATTAGATGGAGACAGTTCAATTACCGCTAGTCAGAAAGATCTGGCTAGTGGAATTTGCTTCAAACAGACCAACGGGGAACTGAAAAATGAGAAAAGGAACATACTTGTAGGAGGGTGAGGAGAGCTCCAGATAAAAAGGTAGTGTTGGGACCCAGTTAGAGAACTAGGTCTTTTTTGTTGTAAGTCAGGAATGTGAGGGATTTTCCCTGACTACAGCCAGTATGTCAGGGTGAGACAGCTTGAAAATGATGAGACATGAAGCTGTAGGAGGAAAGTACCTGCCTAGGTCCTAGGCTCCATAATTGAGGGATGGAGCAGAGATTAAAGATGTTATTTCCTCACCAGACAAATGGATAGTTTGTGCTATAATTGAGCTAGCATCAAGGTGAAGATGTTATAGGGTTAGATAAAAAGGACCAGGGAGCTAAAAAGAGTAGGCTTAACATTCTATAGTCACCTAGGATCAGGATTAAAGTATTGGAACCCTTGTAATTTGTTAAAATGTCACCCTTTGAACCTGTTACAGCAAACTTCCCCTCCCTGCCACAATTATATGTTTTCCTCATTGAATCTTATTGCCCATCTTCTTTGGAAGCACTCAAACAGATGGTATACTTTTGGGAGAAAGCAAAGCAAAAGAATAGGGAAGAGAAGTCTTATCCTTCACCATGACCAGCTGCAAATCACAGAATCCAGGATTTAGAGCTGGGCTTCATTTGTGTGGGGAACTCAAAGAATAGTTATTCCCTCAACTCCCTAGCACCCTATATGATAGCAACTTAGTAGATAAATGCTAGGGAAATAACCAAGGCACATGGAGGTTAAGTAACTTACCCAGGGTTACACCATTTGTGATAGAGGCAAGATTTTAACTCAGGTCTTTCTGACTCCAGCCCCAACACTCTTACCACTATGCCAGCTGCTTCTATGACACTGGGTCTAGTTAAAAACAGGCAGGCAGACCTGATAAAGGACTACCCCCTACCCCAATGTTAGTAATTGATAATGACATTCTATCCAATGACTCAGTGATAAGTTCAGGGTTATATTTTCCTGACACATGGATTCATTTTCCCTAAAAGGTAACAAAGCTGTCCTGGTGACCTGATTGGCCCTTGCTTCCCTTGACACAGCTTTCCAGGCATTAAGGGCATAAAAGGCCTACCCACATAGATTCAGTATCCCTATGAATTGGTGGATGTCTGAAAATCCCATGAGTCCCCATAATTTGCCCTGCTAACCAGATTCGTTTCCATGTAGAAATCCTTGCTGCATATCCTTGCAATGTTAGAGGAAAGTAAAACTTTTTTGTTAAGGGCATATAGGTAGCATGATGGATAGAGCTCTGGACCTGGAGACCAGAATACAAGTTCAAATCCAGCCTCAGATGCTTATAAGCTATGTAACTCTAGGAAAGGCACATTCCTCAGTTTTCTCAACTGTACAAATTGGGAATAATAATAGCACTTGTCTCACAGAAATGGTGTGAAGATCAAATGAGGTAATGGGTAAAGTGCCTGGTACTTAGTAGGTGCTTAATGAATGCTTGTTTCTTTTGCTCTTGCTAACTGTTCAATGACCTGAGCGCCTCATTTTGTCACAGTATAGAACCTGAACTGATGGGTTGCTTGTTAGCTCTACCCCTAACACTATCCTAGTGACATTGTAGCATAGATCTCCTGGAGACAGAATTTCTTATGCCCTCAATTTATATATATATATGCACACATATACACATATATATACATATATAATATTTTATACATATGTATTATATATAAATATAAGAGTGTATAAAATGGTAGAATTTCTGGAAGGTTAAGGACAGAGGGAAGAGGAGACAGTTTTGAGTAAGATAACATTTCTAGGCTTCCTAAAATAAACCCTTATCCTAAGGCCAGCCTTGCCTATGCATTTATAGCTGAAGGATAGGTAATAATGATGTGGATATCCCATTCCTTTTCTCTGCCCTCAATATTTGGTGTAAATCAAAAGACAGAGAAACACCATAATTATCAATGTATCCTGGTTCTCAGAAACTGTAAGACCTTTGAACATGTAGAAGAGAAAAATCTTTGGACACACAGAATATAGAGAGAATCTCTTAGCCAGACTCAGCCTGATGCTTCCACATCTTAAGCAGGAATCCATCTGTTGTGGCATTGTTCAACTGGAGGCCAGAGAGGAAAGCAGGGGTTCAGGCAAGTGATTCGAAATCAGAGGTACCCTCTCTTCTGTCTTTAGGGTGGCCTACAAAAGTGCTGACCTAGCCCTTACCTTTCACCCTTGGTTATTCCCCATCAGTCAAAGCCCCTGAAAGAGATAGATAATCAAAAGTCAGATTGTTTGGCACAACTAACCATTTTAGCTTTCTAATTTGGGCTATTGTGTGTCCATTATGGATTATAGTGTGTTGTTCTATGTGTCCAGGTAAAACAACAATCAATAATGTGACTCAAGGAATGTTATTTGTGGTGTCTAGCAGTTCCCTTAATCCAAACACTGATTAATTCATCAATAATTTTTACTTAATTTAGGCAAACCACTGCCAATGGTGATTACTCTGTGAAGCCATGGAAATTTCCAAGGTACTATTTTTTGATGAAGTTCCTGAAATTCAACAAACCCATTAAAGGATATCCAGTTTCACTAGTCTAAGGTAAGTGATCACAATTCATCAAGGCATGAAAAGTCTGTCCAGTCTTGTGGAATATCATTAAGTGGTTCAAGGATGTTTCTAATCTTAATGATGGCCAAGGGGGAGCAACTATTATGATGATGAATGGGAATGAATATCTGGAAAAAGTTCAAGACATGTTATAATTACAAAGACTGATACATATTGTTTATCTAAATTATCCAACTGATTAAAGAAACACAGAAAACCCAAGACAGTTAAATGCCAAATGCCAAATACAGTTTGACCTATCCTGTTATGTTTATCGCTGTTCATGTCAGGCCCGTAAAATGTATTACTTTACCAAGATGCTGTATATATAATAGTGAGAGTCCTTTGAGACTGATGCTAAGTAATATAGACTGATCAGTTTATTGTCCAGCCAAATATTTATACAAAATGAGTTTGTTGTTTCTGAGTAAATCTCCATAAACTAGATCTTTCAAAGTTACTGCTTGATTAGACCCAATGCCCAATTCTTTACAAGAACTATGTAATGGTGACCTTTGATGTATTCCTTCTTAAAGAAATTCTTAGATTGATCAGTATTTTCAATTCCTAGGCAAGGTTAGAATTTTTTCCATTCAGTTCACTAAGGATTTACACTGTAACACTATCAATGAGAAATGCTAGGGTAGCAAGGAAGAAAGAAAAGCCCTTTGTTCAAGACCTTCATAGAATCTCAGAATTTCTGATCTGGAAGGGACCTCAGCAACCATCTAATCTAACCCATATATGACCAAGAAAACCCTTGCAAGACATCCAGCAATTGTTGTGAAATGATCCAGCCATTTTGGAGAGCAATTTGGAACTGTGCCCAAAGGGCTATAAAACTGTGCATACCCTTTGACCCAGCAATAGCACTTCTAGGCTATATCCCAAAGAGATTATACAAATAGGAAAAGGACCCGCATGTTCAAAAATATTTATATCAAAATATTTATATCAAAATATTTGTGGTGGCAAAGAATTGGAAATTGAGAACATGCCCTTCAATTGGGGAATGGCTGAAGAAGTTGTGGTGTATGAATGTAATAGAATACTATTGTGCTATAAGAAATGATGAGCAGGCAGACTTCAGGAAAATCTGGAAAGACTTACATGAACTGATGCTGAGTGAAATGAGAAGAACCAGGAGAATATTACACCCAGTAACAGCCACATTGTGTGATGACCAACTTTGATAGATTTAACCCTTCTCAGCAATACAAGGATCTAAGACATCTCCAAAGGCCTTATGATGGAAAATGCTATACACATCCAGAGAAATAACTATGGAGTTTGAATACAGATCAAAGCATACTATTTGTTCTTTTTTTTTTTCTTCTGTTGTGTTTTGTTTCCTCTTTCTGGTGGTTCCTCCTATTGGTTCTAATTCTTACTTACAACATCACTAATGTGAAAATATGTTTAATAGGAATGTATATGTATGTGTGATATATATGTGCAGATTGTATGGTATCTTGGGGAGGGAGGTAGGGAGAGAGAGGGAGAAAAATTTAAAACTCAAAAGTTTATGGAAGTGATTGTTGATAAAACAAAATAAATTAATAAAAAAAGTGGGAAAAAAAAGACATCCCTCAATTGATCATCCAACCTTTGCTTGAAGGTCTACAATGAGAAGGAACCCACCATCTACTGAGGAAGCCCATTCCACTTTGTGATAGCTCTGATTGTTAGAAAATGTTTCCTGACATCAAATTTATTTTTTTTAATTTTTTTTAAAATTTTTAGGCAATTGGGGTTAAGTGACTTGCCCAGGGTCACACAGCTAGTAAGTGTCAAGTGTTTGGTCTAAGGCCAGATTTGAACTCAGGTCCTCCTGACTTCAGGGCCAGTGCTCTATCCACTGCACCACCTAGCTGCCCCTGATATGAAATCTAAATCTACTTCTTTGCAGTCTCCACCTACTGTTCTTTGTTCTTCTCGCAGGGGTCAAACAGAACTTGTCTACTCTCTCTTCCATGTGACAATTCCTTCAAACGCTTGAATACTATCATGTCCCCCACTGTTTCCAGCCTTCTCTTCTCTAGGTTAAATATCCTCAGTTCCCTCAACCAATACTTATATAGCATAATATCAATAGCACTTGACATTTATTGAGCACTTTGTGGTTTCCAAAAATTCTTTCTAGAAATTGTTTGATCCTCACAATAACCCAATGAAATAGGGATTACAGTTATTATTTTGCCTGGTATATAGTAGGTGTTTAATAAATGCTTGTTGATTGATTCCCATCTCTAAAATGAGAAAATAGAGAATTTAAGTGATGCTCCCCTATGCGCAAATGCACAAGGTTTAGGCATCAAACAAAAGGATCAGAGGTCCTAATACGAAGAAGCAAATTTGATGTCATAGGTATCCCTGAAACTTGGGGGAGGGGATGAAACCAATGTCTGGATTAAATGGATAAGAATATTTTACTCAAAAGAAACAGCAGGGGCAACTAGGTGGAGCAGTGGATAGAGCTCTGGCCTTGGAGTCAGGAGGACCTGAATTCAAATCCACCTTTAAACACTTGACACTTACTAGCTGTGTAACCCTGGGCAAGTCACTTAACCCTGATTGCCAAAGCAAAAAACAAACAAAAAACAGGGTAGGTTAAAAAGGACGGGGGGGGGGGGAAGGAGAAGAATATTTTTGTGAAGGTCAATGAAGGGAGAAAACAGAAGTGAATTTGTCATTGGAGGATACTAGAGACTACCTGGATTGAAAGAAAACAGATGAGAATTTTGAGAAATAGATCACAAGCCAGGAACAAAGGCATAATAGTCATGGGGTCTTCAATTATCTAGACATGTGCTAAAACTCTGCCAAGAGTAAATCAGTTAATAATTTTTTTTTTAACTTTCCTTGGTGATAATGTAACTTTTCAAAAGGTAGAGGAACCAGCTTAGGAAAACTCTATCCTGAATCTGATTTGTAACTAAAAAAAAGGAGTGGGTTTTGGGGGGAGGAAATTATGGGAACCCTAAGGGTCTTCAGATACATCCTATAATTTTATAAATAAAATATCTTTGAGCTCAGAGGAAACATAAAGGGGCTCCCAGGGACTAAAATGTTATAGGAAAAGTGAACTCAGGAAGGAAGGGAGATGTTCAAAAATGAAATCCTGAAGACATAAAGATAATTCCAGCAAGGAGGAAATTTGGGATTTGTCTAAAGAGATTGATGTGGATATACA
Organism: Vombatus ursinus; assembly: GCF_900497805.2. Taxonomy (NCBI): domain Eukaryota; kingdom Metazoa; phylum Chordata; class Mammalia; order Diprotodontia; family Vombatidae; genus Vombatus; species Vombatus ursinus. The sequence goes on from NW_020954619.1 coordinate 11,858,156, forward strand.
AAGAACTCACAAAACAACTTCGATGAATAAAATAAATGTACGGGATAAGGCCAATAGTTCAGAATAGTTGGATAATGAAAAAAGCTAAGGACATAAAAAGGATCTTGTTAGTTATATTAGGAGAAAAAAGAGGATAATAGAAGGGTTAGGACTTTGCTTGAGTTTGATAGGATAATGAAATCTGACAACCAAGAGTGCAGACCTAGTCAGTTTTTATTTTGCCTTTTTTCACAGCCTGGGAGAATGACCTTTGCACTAGAAGGGAAAGGGAGGAAAATGACTAACAGGGAGTTCATACCCAAGATAAATGAGATATAGTAAGAGAGCATCTACTTGCCTTTGATGAATTCATGTCACTTGGCCCAGATGAACTACATTCTTAGGTACTGAAAGATGTGGCAAATGTGATTACTGAGACATGACCTTTCAGTGACAGACCATGGGAAATTGGAGAAGTGCCACAAGATAGAAGAGCAAGTAGTCTGATTTTCATTTTAAAAAAGTAAGAGAATAGAGTCTGCAAACTGTAGTCCAGCAAGTTTGACTTGATTGCTGGGAAAATTGTACAATGAATTGTTGAAGAGATAGTGAATATCTAGAAAACAAAGTGATAATTACAGAAAGTCAGTATAGTTTCATCAAGAACACATCATGTTATATGAACTGACACAGAGGGAAGAGAGCAGAACCAGGAAAACAATTGGTACAATGACCACAATATTATAATGAAAAAAGTTTTGAACAACTTGAGGACTGAACAATACCATAAGTCAACTATTACTGCAGAGGACTAATGATAAAACATGTCTTACCTCTTGACAGAGAAGTGATGAACTAGAGGTGCAGAAGGAGACATTTTCAGACATGCTGGGCATTCATTTTGTTTGAATATTCTATCAATTATAAGAGAAGGGCTTTTACTTTTTGTGGGAAGTGAGAGAGGGATATGATGATAATGATGCAAAAAAGTATGAGTGTCCATGAAGCATTAAAAACGTACAGAAAGGAACTGAAGGAGGTCCAGAGGGAAACACAGACAAGCAGGATAGTTTTGAAATAAATATGCTGAATTTATTATGCAATTTAAATAAAAAAGGGGGTAAGCCATAATGAAGATTCATAGTATGATTTGCAATCTTCTTTTTGTTCTTTGTATATAGAAATGATCATGTTTGCTGTTATTTGTCAAATTCAAAATATAAAATATATATAAATATTATATATATATATATATATATATATATAGAGGAGGAAACCAAAAGAAAAAGAGTTCACTAAACTCATTTCCTTTTTGACAGGATTACTAAACTAATAAATGAGGGGAATGCTGTGAATATAGTTTACCTAGATTTTTACCAAAGCTTTTGATAGAGTATCTTACAGTATTCTTATGGGTAGGTATGGACTAGAAGATAAAATAATTAGATGAATTTAGAACTGATTGAATGGCCAAAATAATATTTACCAGAGATAAATGTAAAATGTAAAATAAATAAATAAAATATAAAATAAATGTAAAAAAATTAAAATGTAAAAAAGAATTGGGGCATAAATAAATCAGTTTTGCCAGTACAAGAATGAGGAGGCAGTTAGACAGTAGTTCTGAAAAAAGACTTGGGATTATTAATAGGCTACATATGAGTCAGCAATACAATGTGGTAGCCAAACAATTCTAAGTGAACTTAGGCTTTAGTAAGAAAGGTATAGCTTCCAGGAATGAGTAGTTAATGGTAAACCAGTTCAACTCTACACTCTTGTGCTTTTTTTTTTTTTTTTACTTTTTGGTGAGGCGATTGGGGTTAAGTGACTTACCCAGGGTCACACAGCTAGTAAGTGTTAAGTGTCTGAGGCTGGATTTGAACCCGGGTCTTCCTGACTCTAAGGCCAGAGCTCTATTCACTGTACCACCTAGCTGCCCCTCTTGTGCTCTTTAAAAAAAAAAAAACAATTTAAATTGATGTTTTCTGTTTCTTACATCACCATAGTATCTCATGTACCCTTCCCTTCTTTCTTTCAGAGAACCATCCCATATGACAAATAATATTATTTGAGAGGGAAAAAAAGTCGGTACAATACAACTGATCGCTACATTGATGAAGTCCAACAACGTGTGCAACGTGTAGCACCTCCCACCTCCACAAAGGGGTAGGTTGGGGTGTCTTCTCATATCTCTTTATTTGAGTCCCATTTGATCTTTAGAATTTTGTGACTCACTTTTGATTTTTTTGTGTATCATTCTTTCCATTTATGTTGCTGTAGTTACTGTGCATGTTGTTTTCTTGGCTCTGCTTATATCCTCTACATCCATTCATACAGATCTTTCCAAGCTTCTCTGTATTCATCATATATATAATTTCTTATAGCACAGTAGTATAGTAGGGATTTTAGGCTAAAAGGGCATTGCATTTTATCAAAGTCTTCCTGCATCTATTAAAATGATCATGTGGTTTTGGTTTTAAATATGATTAATTATGTTGTTTATTTTTCTAATATTAAACTATCATTGCATTCCTGCTATAACTTCCACTTGATAATAATGAACGATTTCTTGGATAAATCACTGTAATCTATTTGATAAGATTTTGTTTAAAATTTTTGAGTCAATATTAATTTAAGAGATGGGCCTATAGTTTTCTTTCTGTGTTTTATCTTTCCCTGGTTTAGGTATTAGGGCAGTATTTGTCTCATAAAATGATTCCGGTAGGATTCTTTCTTTTACAATTTTTGAGAATAATTTGTGAAGTATAGGTACTAACTGTTCATTAAAAGTTTGATTGAAGTATTCTGTGAATCTATCAGGGCCTGGGGTTTTTTTCTTTAGTAGGTGTTTCAACATCCAAAACATACAACATACGACATACAAAAACTGATACAACAATCTGAAAATGCAGTAGGCATGAAGATGATGATTTCATAGGACTAACTTTCCCAGCTTCATCTTATTTTATTGGTGTGTCTTTCTTTAAGGGATGAGAAGCCCCGTGGGAGAAGCAGAGGAAGTTAGATAAAAAGCAAGATAAAGCTCTGTGGTTGAAATCATTCACAGGTGGAGAAAAATCGCATTCAAAATAGTGTGAAAAACAAAAGACAAAGATGTTATTTGGAGAAACTATGTGAGTTGTGTAACAGAAGATTTGACTACAATGACATGATTATGTAAAAGAAAGTCAAACCAAATCTTTGCATTTTTTCACTTGGACCATCACAACATCACAGCTGTTTCAACCACCTAACACAGTCAAAACAATTGAACTATTTATATGCCCAACCAGGGACTCAGCAAAAAATGGGAAATTTTGGTGGGGGATTATGGGAGGCTATGGGGAAGAATTTATACCAAATGAAAGACACATTGATATGCTGACTACCTTAGATTTTTTAAAGATGATGTAGATCAAATCCAGGGCAGGTAACAGAGGATAAATCCAAAAAGCATGACACTCCTGTGAAAATAACATCAGACATATTAAAGCTCAGAATAAACAGAAGCTGGAGGGAATCAAAGGACAAAAAAAAAGTACGGAGGAAAGATGGTTGAAGAAGGAATAGTATGATGAAAACTTAGAACATAGATAAGGTAGAGGTGCTCACTCCTTATTTTGTTTATGTTTTCTTGGCCACAGAGAATGCTCCTTGTCCTAGAAAGGACAGAATAAAATTAGATAACACATTGTTGATTTCCAAGGTAAGTAAGAAGAGAGTAAGAGAGTATCTGCCTCTGATGAGTTCAAGCCACTTGGTTCAGTTGAATTGCATCCTCAAGTACAAGATAATTGGCAGATGTGATTGCTAAGCTATTGTCAGTGATATTTAAAAGCACATGGAGAATAGGAGACAGTACCAATAGATTGGAGAAAGATGAGTAAATTTTGTCCCAGTTTTCGTTGGTCAATGGGCTTGTGTTTGATTCCTGAGAAAATTCTGGAATGGTTCATTAACAAGCTGGCTAATGAACATCTAGAAAAGGAAGTGGCAATTACAAAGACCCAGTATGAATTCGTGCCATTCTAACCCCATTTCCTTTTTTTGACGAGGTTGTGAAACTATAAATGGTTTACCTGTATTTTAGCATAGCAGTGGTTTTGTAGACTGGTTGTTCAGCCACTATCATTCACTACTACCCTACCACTGATTCATTGTCTAGCTGTCTTTCCCTGTGTGAACATCCTCTTTCTGTTCCAAGAAGTGGTAACAAATCAATCTATAATGTATCTTTTTTTTCTAGCTCCAAGCCCCTAATCAAAGATAGCACTCCAGGAAAAAAAAAAGTAATTTTAAACCTCTCTCTCTCTCTCTCTCTCTCTCCCCACCCTGGAGGTTCCCCTAATCACCTTTTCCCAACTGCATTCCTAATAAATACAGCCAGATTAGCAAATGGCTGCTGTTAACACTAGTTTATTGAAACTGCTGGCTTAAAAGACAAAATAAACATTTAAAATAAAGAAAGGCAAGCAAATTCTTAAGAACTAGATATTCCCTATTTGAAAAAAGAAAAGACTTCAGACTCTAATAAGGACAATGAATGGGAGAAAGGAAATAAAGAAATATTGCTTTGTTGGGTATGAGAGAAGAGATTCAGCACGACATTCATCCTTACAGGCATCAGGCCTAAACAGTCCACAGAGCTTTGCTTCCAGAGCTGGGGCACACACTCTTCCACCACTCTTCTAAGTGTTTGGGTTTGATTTTTTTTTTATAGCACCTACCACCCCACATTCTCCAGCTCCATGGATTTTCTATACATCTCATGGAGAACTGAATTCCTCTGTGACTGAGAGATACAACAGGAAGACTTGTTTCTTTTAAGGGTCAGTAGAAGCATGGTCAGTCTTCGCTCAGTCAAGTAATCCTATTCTTCAGATTCTCCTGAATACACAAGTGGAGATTTACTGGTCTGTCATTCTCTATGTCTCTTCGTAAATCTTCCTTAAAATCAATAAATCAATCAACATGTATTTATTAAGCTCCTACTATGTGTCCTACTGTGTACCATTCAGCTGAACTACTGCATTAGCCTCCCTACATTGCCTCTTCCTTCTTCAATCTAGTGTTCACATTCAATGTATCCTTTATTTTAACACAGATCTGACCCTGCCACACTGTCTCTCAAGAAGCTAGGGTGATTTCCTATTGTCTTTAGGAAAAAGTAACAAACTCCTCTATTTAGAACCTCACAGTCTGGCTGCAGTCTACCTTTCCAAACCAAATAAGATTTGATTTCACCGTTATCATGATTCCTGTGCTCTACCTTCCAGACAACCTGTCCTATTTGCAGTTCTCCCAATACATCTTCTATCACTGCTTTTGCAAAGTCTGTCCCCATGCATGGAATATATGTTCTTTTCCTTTCTGCCTCTTAGAATCCCTAATTTTATTCAAAGTTCAGCTCAAGCTCTACCTGCTACAATAGAATTATTCTAATTTCTCCCAATTCTTAATATCTCCCCCAAATGATTATATATTTATTTTCTACATATTATATATTTACTTTTCTATGTTTATGTTGCCCAGCACCCTTCCACCCCCACCTGCAATAGAATGAAAGCTCCTTGGGAGCACGGACTTTTTCAGTCTTTGTCTTTGCATCCTGACTGCCTAGCACGATGCCTCTCACATAGCACGTACATAATAACTGCTACTTGAATGAATGAATGAATAACTGAAATTAAGGGGTTAGCATAGGCTATCTCTGCTAGGTCCCTTTCAACTGTAACATTCTATAGTACTGATATCTGCCTTACTTTTCTCATAGAGCTTCTATATAGCTAAATTTTAAAGTACTGGAAACAGTAATAAGGGCTACACAGAAGTAAAATAAGATGATGATGATGATGACTCTTACAATGACAATGATGATGAAGATGATGATAATGGTGTCCAGACCTGAGATTTCATTAACCTGGGGAACTCCTAGTGCAGAAAACTCCCTCCACCAATGCAGACTGGTAACTAGTTTGTACCTTAAAGTCTTAGAGGGTGGCTTGGCATTCTGACAGGTTAAATGACTTAACTCTGGTCACATGGTTAGTATGTGTCAGAGGCAGGATTTGACCCTACATTCCTGAGTCTGAGTGGGCCCACTGCAGCACATGACCTCTCAAAAGATTATTGCACTATAATTACCATAAGATACTGTAGGTTGAGAATCCAAATACAGAAGCATTATCCTCAGTGGCATGGGCACATGTTTTAATAACGAGACAAGGAAAAATCAGGGAAATACACCTTAATGTTTTCATTTACCCCTTGGCAAAAGTAACAAAATACTAATAATAATGGGTAACAGCCACAGACTGATCTCTTGCTGTTTATTTTCTCTAAATGTGGAAGACAAGGGCTTAGGAATTATGTCAGCAAGTCTGACTTTACTTATATGAAAGCTACTGAGTAGGAGGATAAAAAGCTCAATGGTAAATCAGTCTTGAGGAAATATTTGCCTCAGCATGGTTTTACAATGAAGGTCATGTCTAATGACCTGCCACAAGTATTATTATAAATCATTACTTCCTCACCAGCTAAGTCGGTGCCCTCCATTCCTCTCTTTAAATAAATCTTCAGTCTTTGAGAGAAAGTATAGTCTTACAAATTCCTGACAAAGGTCTAAATGAAAATATGAAACCAGGTGGCTCAAGAATGCAACTGAGCTCAGCAAACATTTACTACCCACCTGCTGTATCATGGAAGACACTGTGCTAGGCTCTGCATGGGATTGAGCCAAATTGTGAAGCTCTGAATAGAGGAGTTTGTTATTTTTCCCTGAAGACAATAGGAAACCACTATAGCTTGAGTGACAGTGTGTCACTGTTAGACTTATGCTGCAGTAAAGGATACATTAAATGCAAGGACTAGATGGAAGAAGGAAGAGACTGTGCTCTAATCTGCAAGTATAAGTAAGACACAGTTCCTAAACAAAGACAGCTAGGTAGCATACTGGATCAAGCACTGGGCCCAGAATCAGAAAGACCTGAATTCAAATCCTGCCTTGGACACTAAATAGCCCTGTGACCCTGGGCAAGTCACTTAACCTCTGCTTGCCTTCATCTCCTCAACTGTAAAATGATGATAATAATAGCACCTAAAACTCAGGGTTGCTATGAGGATTGAATTTAATAATATTTGTAAAATGAGGGGCACATAGCAGATACTTTATGTTTATTTCTTCCTTCCTGTCGTCAAGAAGCTTATAATCTAATAGGGGACTGAAACAAGAATGTAAGTAACTATACAAGGCAGTAATGATAACTGCTAGAAACAAGTTATAATTCATATTCATAGGGGAGAAGGAATCAGAAAAGACCTCATGTTTGAGGTTTCATTTGTGCTGGGCCTTCCTTGAAGAATAGTAAGAATTTTATAGGGGTAGAGAATCTTATGAGGAAGGAGTAGCTCAAGAAAAGGTATAAAAAGTGAAAAGAAAGGAGTATGTTTGAGGAACAATCAGTCATTTAACATGAAATACAATCTTGTTTTGAAACTGTGAATCTGTTATATAGCTTTTTTAAGTAAATAATAATTTTAGCCTGTTAGTTTCAAAGCATTTGCTTGTCTGTGTTTTCCTCTGATCTCTCTTCACTTCTTTGTACATCTTTTATATGTTTCACTGATGCTTTTCTTTTTTTGAGGGGAGGGGGGAATTACAATCACTATCCTCCTTAACCTTTTCATTCTCTTCTCTTCCTATTGATCCTACCACTCCTTTTTGGACTTCTGACAGGGAGACCAGAAAGCTATCATAATGGTCCAGGGAGGGGCTGAATGAGTAAACAGAAGGGGATGTCTATGAGATATTGTAAAAAGAGAACTGACAGAATTTGGCAATTTGACAGTGAGGTGGGATCAAGGATAACACACAGAGGTTGGGAGCCTGGGTGACTGTTAGAATAGTGGTGTCCTTGACAGCAACAGGGAAATTCGGAAGGCAGGAGATTTGGGGGAGGGGGAATGACTTCTCTTGTGGACATGTTGAATTTGAGGTGCCTGATCTAAAAGGCAGTTAGTGATATGCAAATGTAGCTAAGATGGGATCTGGGAATCTCCTGATTAAAGATGATAATTGAACCCATGGGAGCTGATCCCTTGGAGCAGGGATGGGGAACAAAGTTGTTCTGTGAAGTTTGGACTCAGTCAAAGGGTCACACTTGAGGACCTACAGGGTTATATGTGGCCTTGAGGCTGCAGGTTCTCCACACCTGCCTTGGAGGATACCCAATACATGTTTGTCCTGATTTAGATTCTCTGAGGTCCTGCTGCTTTCTCTTGGTATTAAGTGTTGTGTTCTTGAAGGATCTCAGGAGTAGTTCAGGCTGGAAACCTGAAAACTTTCAGTGTTTTAAGAGACTGAAAGCCCTAACCTGTCTGATATAGCAGAAATTCTATTCCTGATTTGAGATTTAAAGGCTTCTAACCCCACCTTGGATCTGGGTGTTGCCCTGGTTAGAGCTCCTGGAGACTGCCACTGGCTCTAGTTTTTATTACCTAGCTAGAAGACTTTGCAGGTTTGGAGAGATAAGACAGCAGTTTTCCCCTTCATCTGATCCCTCTTCCCTGGTTACTCAGGTCTGTGGGTTGAATCTATGACCCCACTCCTGAGTCAGTGGCCCACAACCGCTTTTTGTTTCTGTTCCTACTCCTTGGCCAGCACATACTTACAAAATTAGGTACACACACACAAGTCCAACCTGCACCTAGCAACAGATCCCGTCTTTAGTCCCTTTTGGATCTACAATTACCTCTTCCCTGGCCCACAGTCACAAGCTCAGGCCCTGTGCTGGAAGGCTCTGTGAGGGGTCTTCCTGATGGGCTCCCCTTCCTAGTGCTCAAAGACCTCTTATTGTCTCCCTCTGTTGGCCTGGGCTAAAAAGAAAATGGTGCACTGTGGATTTTCCAATCACTACTTGGTCTAGTGCTCTTCCTAGATCTTTGTTAGAGTAATCATGGGGGAGAACTGAACTGTACTGCTTCCTCTGCCATCTTTGCTGGGCTTCTTCTCTAGAATTTATTATTAAAGGAATGCTTATTCAACATCTAGAAAAGGAAGCCTTGATCCCAGACTCAGCATGGCTTCATCAAGAACAGCTCATATGAGACTAATTTCATTTCCTATTTTTGATAAATTTAATTATAGACTTTAAGTCTGTAATAGATGAGGGGAATGCTATACATATAGACTACATAGATTTTTAGCAAAGAATTTGATGAAATTCCTCATGCTATTTCTGTGTACAAGATAGAAGGATGAAGACTAGATAATGTCATACAGATTTAGAAATGATTGAATGGCATATCCCAAAGAGTCATTACTTCAAGTTTTGGTATCGTCTTGGGAAAGGGTATCTTGCTGTTCATCCTTCATTTTCAAAGAGGACAAGTGGCATTACAAGTGATGTCTTGATTCACACATCAATTGGATTTAAGTGAGGCAGAGCTTCACAAAGTGACCAGCCTCACTCTCTTCCAGAGGCATCAAAGTCCAGAGTCAAGACAGAAGTCAGGATGATTGCGGTGACCCAGGATGCAGTGGATGACTTTGGTGCCTTCCATGTTTGATCAAGCTCTAAGAGCTCCACAACACCTGCTTCAGCCACCTTCATGGCTGTTGGAACAAATTGTTCTCGTCTGACCATTTTGCTGAGAGAAGTCTTGACATGCTTGGTGTCGACATCCCCCTCACTCACCAATGGGTTTGAGGCTTGTCAGTTGAATGAGTCTGAGCCTAGATTTGAATTCCAGTCTTGCTGACTCCAGGTTTAAGTGCTTTATTTTGACAAACATAGCAGGTTGGAAGAGACCTCAGTAGCCGTCTGGTCCAATTCATACACAAGAGGAATCCCGACTATAATATACCCAACTTATGATCATTCAGTGTCGGCTTGAGGACCTCCAAGAGAGGGGAACCTGCCACCTCTCTGGGTAGTCCATTCCACTTTTGAACAGATCTAATTATCAGGACGTTTTCCATTAGACCTCACAAGTCAGGCCATGTACATTATTACTCTTAGGACCATTCTTTTTTGTTACTTATGAGCACCCCTTTTAATATGTGTTGACCACATATAACATATAATGACATGGTCATATGTAGCAATAAAATTGAGCCCCCCCCACCCATAGCCTGTTTACATGAGCTGCAATGTATAAAAGAGATCATGTATGTATAATGTTATATGTATAGGTGCATCTTAGGTATGACATTCTTTTCTCTTTCTTGCTATTTTCTTTCCTGTTATTGGGATTTCTAGATCTTACCACTGGGGACAAAGCTTCCTCTTAACCCGCCAAAGATTGTAATTTTTAAAAATTCTGTTTCTTTAGTTTGAGCAAAAATATTGGTCTAGTGTATTTATTTCTTTTGAGTGATTTTTTTTTCTGATTTGTTGCTTTTGCATTTTCCAAATGCATACTTAAATTTTTTTCTTATCTATCTACTATAATTTTCATAGGTTTGATTCCAGGAAAATCTTGCATTTTCCAATATTATTCTCAGTTTTGTTTTGATGATATTTTTAAGTTCATAAAGATATAATCCTTCCATAATCAATCTGGGGCTATCATGGAGATAGTATTACTCAAAATGTTTTGTTGACACTACTAATTAATGCATTATGTTTGTTGAGGTTTTGAGAATGAGCAAGTGATTTAGAGTTATTTGCTAATTATTGGTACATGAGAGTTGTTGACACATTTTTCATGATTTTGTTCTTGTTATTTCTATTGAATTCCTACCAATTTGCATATTTGTTAATGGTTTTACTCACTGCATATATTTCTGCTTTATTGTGCTTTTGTGGTATAATTGCAAGTTTAGTGCTTAAGCTGGCATTATAGGTTTGCTGAACATTTTAAACATGAATCAATCTCTTGAAAACCTGGGTGCTAAATTCAAATTATTATCAAGTTATAGACAATGAAATTCATAGAGGCCTTCCTGATTTTAGGCCTTAAAACAGAGTGTAAGAATAAAGATATTACAAAAACTCTAAAAAGAAATACAAATGACTTGGAAGATTGCAGAGTAATGTACAGTTTGCTGATTATTTCTGATTAATCCTGTATGTAACTTTTTACACATGACTATTTACATGTTGTCTCCCCCATTAGACTATAAATTCATAGAGAACAGGAACTAGTTTTTTGTTTGTTTTGTTTTGGGTTTGGTTTTTTTTTGGCCTTTCTTTAAATCTCCAGTGCTTAGCAAAGAGCCTGGCCCATGCTTAATAAATGTTTATTGACTGATTGACAAATAAGTCCCTGCTGAGGAAGACCACTCAAGAAGTGCTCTATGAATTACCAGATCCATTTCATCTTTAAAAAATTCTTCAGAACAAATCATAACAGACAAAGCTTACTTCCTTTTCTTTTTGTTGGGGTTAGCAAAGTGCTAGATCAAGGGAATGTTGTAGATAGAGTTTATCTAGTTTATCTAGTAAAATGTTTTGATAAAGCACCTTGTTCTTTCTGTCAAAAAGATAGGCCATGTGATAGTACAAGTAGATAGATTTGGACCAGGTAGAATGGTTGGATTCAGAGTAGTTGCTAATTCTTCACTTGGCAGAAGGTTTCTACTAGAGTGGCTCAGGGATCTATGCTTGGTGCTACGCTACCTATCATTTTTGGCAATGACTTTGATAAAGGCATAGATGACACACTTACCAACTTTATAGATGACATCAAGATGGGAGGAATATCTATACACTGAGAGCCAGGATCTCTTAATAGTCTAGAACATTGAGCTGAATCTAATAAGATGAAATTTAATAGAAACAAATATAAAGTCTTACACTTGAGTTTAAATAACTCACTTCACAAGTTCAAGATGGAGGAATCATGAATGAAATTAATAAACTAATGAAAAAGCATTTAAATGCCTACTATATGCAAGGCACTATGCTAAGCACTGGGGATATGAAAAGAAAAAGTGAGATAGATCTTGCTCTTCAAGAAACTCATGCTCTAATTAGATAATACAACACATGAAAGAAAGTTTAGCTGCAGAGCGAACGAAAGCCTCTGAACCAAAGTTCTAAGAGTTTAAGGTGATTAAAGCCTAGAGGACCTTGGAAGGCAGTGAGAGGGCAGATGGTATTCATCTATGTCATCAAGGGGAGTGGATTTGTTGACTCCTACCTCATTCAGGCCTTATGTTCATTTAAGCAGCTAGATGAAAGTGGGAAGCAAGGGAGTCAGGTGGTATTGGCTCTTCCTACTACCCTGCCATCCAGAATGAATTCTGAAATGGCTGAGTTTGGGAGGAGGGAGTGACAAGGAGGTAGGGTTCCCCCAATCATGGTAGCTCCCCTTGACACCCAGCTGTACCAGATAAATCCAATTAGCAGTTTTTCTAGAAAAAAATGGAAGTTTTAGTCAGCTACAAACTAAATGGTAGTCAAAAAAAATTCTACTATCAGAAGTATTGCTTTTAGGAGAAAAGAGGTGATCGTCAATACCCTGTCCTGGTCAGATTATATCTGGAATATTTGTGTTCAATTCTATAATTATTGATAAGCGGGAGAATGTTGAGATAAGGGCAACCTTGATGTTGAAAGGCTTTCCATCTATGCCCATGATTACCGAAAACTTAATGGCAATATGACAGCTGTTGTCAACTATTGAAGAGTTTTTGTGTGGGAGAGTGACCTCATGTTCTGTTTTACACCAGAGGACAGAACTCAGAGCAGTGGTAGGAAACATAGGTAGAAATCCGTGTGTTAGTGCTGCATTAATTTTAGACGTTTACAATCACTAATAGGTTCAAGTCTGCTAGAATGACACTTAACAGTGGAGATACAAAGAAAGATAAGGATGTGCAGGAAGTTAGGTCCCACTGGCTTACTAGTTGGTGCACCTAAATAAGTAAGACATCTCTAAAAAAATCTTCAAAGATCCACCCCTGAGGTTAGTCCTTCTTTGCACCCAACATTGAAAGATTGAGTTCCAAGGCCAACTTCTAGGTGGCATGGGGATAATGAGAAAACTGAAGAAAAAGCTAGGGGGAGGAAGGGATAAAAGGAAGTAGCAACTACATCCTGTTAGGTAGAGATTTACTTAGTTGTTGACTTTGACATTTTGAGGATGAGATGATATAAAATCATTGGAAATTGTACCATCCTTATAGCAAGCTGAATATCTTTTCCTTCACATCATAACACAACATACTAATAAGCCGTTTAGCTGCAAATCTTCACACTAGTGAGATCTCTTAGGAAAAACTCTGTGGCCAAAGTAAATAGAGTTTGCCCCAATAGGACTGATGTGGAGTTCAGAATGAGTTATGCAGTGACAGAAGTCAGCAAAGTTATGAGACAGCTTCCCACCGTGTGGATTCTGCGCTAGATCATAAACCACTCACCTGGCTAAAAGGAAAAGCAGAGCTGCCCAATAAACCATTTCAAAGTCACACCAGGCCAAACTTGTGAATCACCATCGGGTTACACATAATTTGCAGCAGTGGCCAGGCACATGAGTGATGGAGAAGGAATGCTGAGGCTTAAACAGTTTCTTGGCCAGATGGATATCTGTATGGGAGGTGGGAAACTTTCTAGTCATGGAAAGTAAATATGTCACCCCTGAAAGGTGATAGTCCTGCAAGCACCAAGGAATAGAAACCCTGTATTCTGCTCTGGGCCACTAATCTCTTTCTGATTTGGAAGGAAGGTTGAGATGCCTAACTCACTTTCCCCAAATGAGATGGTTTACTTTGTAGTACCACCTGATGTTTACTTGAGCACCCAAATCATTGTCTCAAAACTACGAAGACTTCTATACATTCCAGATATCAATGCTCTCACCTTCCACTTATTCCTACTAGTTCTATATACCTCCTTGCCCTGATATACCACTGATGCCTAAGTGAGCAAGGTGTTAAAATGAATGGGGGAAAAAAGGCAACTTTCATGATAGTAATCACCACATTTTAGCCCAATGTTCTAAAGAGAGAATGTAGGTTATGTGCCAATCAGATGCAGAATATATATAAACACATTGTGAGCCAAGGATTCACTACATCAATCCCTATATCCAATCAGTTGCCAAGTTCTATCAGTTCTCTGTCCATAACATTTCTCATATCCATCCCCTTCTATCCATTCACACAGCCTCTGTTCTAGTTTAAATCCTCATTACCTCTCTCTTGAACTACTATAATAGTTTTCTAATAGGTCCTCTTCTGCCCATCTCTACTCTCTTCAGTCCATCCACTACAAAGCTGCCAGACTGATACTTCTAAAAAATCTGGGAATGTCATTGGTCTACTTAAAAATCTTCAATAACTCCCTCATGCCTCTAGGACACGATACATACTCCGCAGCCTCACATTTAAAGTCTTCCACAATCTAGCTCCCATACATCTTTTCAGTCTTTTTTTATATCATTCCCCTTCGTACACTCTATGTTGTTGTTAAACAGACCTTCCAGCTCTTCTCCATATGTGATATTCTATTCATCCTTTACCAAGCTATTGATTTTATTTTCATAATTTTCTTACATCACTGTCATTTCTTTTCCCATTTTTTCTACCTCTCTTATTTGATTTCTAAAATCCTTTTTGAGCTCTTCCAGGAATTCTTTTTGGGCTTGAGACCAATTCACATTTTTCTTTGAGGCTTCTGATTTTGCAATTTTGCCCTTGTCTTCTTCTGAGTTTCTATTTTGATCTTCCATGTCACCAGAGTAACTTTCTATAGTCAAGTTCTTTTTTTTTTGTTGTTTGCCAGCCTATTTCTTGACTTTTAACTTTATATTGAAGTTGTGCTCTGCTCCTGGGGTAGAGGGTGCTCTGTTCCAAGCATCAGGATTTTTGTGCTGCTGTTTTCAAAGTTAGTTCTGAGGAGTCTGTTTGTTTTCAGTTCTTCCAAGGTAGTATGATCCAAGATAGTATGAGAGGTGGGTTTACTACTCTCCTGGCCTCTGCTCTGGTCTGTGAGCAACCACAAGCACTCTTTTCTGCCCTGGAATTGTGACCAGGGTCCTTCCTCCCCTGTGACTGCAAGCTCTGGTGTGCTAGTGCTCCCCCTTACCCTGGGACTACAACCTAGACCCACACATAGGCAATGCAACAGAGTTCTGCACCCAGTGCTAGGAAAGGGACCCCTTATTTCCTTCTGACCAGTTGTCTGATCCCCTTACCATCTATGGGCTGAGAGCTCTAGAAGCCAATGCTGCCCATTCAGTTGCCCCGAAGTCCTGCAGAAGGGTTGCCTATTGCTGTCTTACCCAGAGTTGCCTGCACTGGACTGGGCTCCCCTCTCACCCCAGAGAGACAGACCTTTCCTGACAACTTCTTAAGTTATCTTTGGGTGGAAAACCACTTCACCCCAACTTTTTGTTGGTTCCGTTGATCCAGAATTCATTTTGAGGTGTTATTGTAAAGTTTGGAGAGAAATTTGGAAGAGCTAAGGCAAGTCCCTGCCTTTTCTCATTATTTACTGTTGAAATTATTTTTATTACTTTGCACATACACCATATTTACTTATTTGTGCATGTTTTATCTAATCAGTAGAATGAAAACTTCTTGAGGGGAGAGATTGTTTTGTTTTTATTTTCATATCTCCATGGCCTAGCCCAGTCCCTTGTATCTAGAATGTACTTAATAAATATTTGTTGCATTGAATTGAAACATATCTGAGTTTTATCATTGAGAAAATCCTGGTGGAGTAGCTGAGGCATTATGATCTAATGGAAAGAGCATGTGAGTTGGAGAGAGAAAATTTGTGTTTGAATGTAAGCTCTGCCACTTACTAGCTATATGATGATGAACAAGTCATTTTACTCCTCTAGTTAAAACATTTCTTAGAGGAACCTGAGATTTCTCAATCTGTAATATTTGCACCACCTGCCTCACAAAGTTGCTGTGAGAAAAGTGTTCTGTGAAGTAAGCTAACTTTCACTTGGAAACTCTGAATTTTGACTGTGACATTTCTGGGCATACTTAATTTGGGGTTTCTTTCAGGGGCAATGTAGATTCTATCTAATTTTTTATTTTGCCATCTATTCTAAATAGGTCTGGACAGTTTTGTTTTATGATTTTTGGAAATATCATATGTTTATGTTTGATAATGGTTTTCAGGAAGTCTAATGATTTTTAAATTCTCTCTCCTTGCAATGATTTCTAGGTTGGTTGTTTTTGTTAGCAGATACTTCATGTGTTCTTCTAATTTTTCAGTGTTTTGACTTTGTTCTAATATTTCTCATAGCCTTAATGAACCATTGAGTTCTATTAACTTCATTCTATTTTCCAAGATGTCTCCTACTTGGGTAAGGTTTTATGTCTCCTATTCTAAGTCATTCTCTTTTCAAATGCTTTGGCAAGTATTTTTTTGGTTCATTATCCCAGAGGCAGGCTTGGTTACATCTACCTCTGAAGGTTCTAGGTATCCCAAGGGGGTTGTGTCTTTCCTCTGATACCACTAGATTGAGCCCCAATTCTGGGGATATTCTGACCCTGTTAAGATGTCAGTGACTAAAAAAAAAGATGTCAGTGACTAGTCCTCCAGATTCACTGAATCAGTTAACATGAATTTGCTTTTACAAAGTATATTTATTCAAAAAATGTGGCAAGAACAGAAGTAGGAACATTTACTTCCAACACCTCAGGGATACATTCTCCCCTATGTCACCTTGGTCTTTAGGAAGAATGGGATCCAACTTACCATAGTTTCGGATCACACCAAGTTCACCAAATGTGGCACAGTCAGGGTAGGTCCTGAAGGTCACTCCTTGCAACATTAATGCTGGACTGGCTGCAAGATCTGGCATAAACTCAACTCTTATAGACCTCTGATGATTAGCTCTCCTGATCTTTTGAAATTCATAAGTTGTAGCTTCCAGATTAATATTCTTAACCTAAAATGAAAGAATATACACCAAGGGAAAAGAACTAAGGTCTGAATTTATGTTGGCCTTGAAGGGAAAGAGCTTGAGGTATTTCCCCTTTTGATATTGTCTCTCATAGGATACTACCAGTAAGGAAGAAGTCACATCAAGAGACAAGATCAAACCAATAGAGGGCTGAATAGGCTGACTAGTGGATTTTGATCCCCTGCCCCCCATTTCTATCTATGTAGCCAATCAAAGAGACTCCTATTCCCCACAGTTAGCAGATCAGAACTAAATATAAAATGTCTACACATGCTCCAGAATCTAAGTCACTTTAATTGCATGTCATCACAATTCTTGTAAAAGCAAACTCCCCAGCATCTCCCACGTAGGGAGCTCCATGAGTGCTACTCTGCATATACTCATAGAGACTTGGACTATGTGGCCAGTTCCCCATTACACTAGTTTTATTCTCTCATTTCAATTCTTCCTTCATCTCTTTCATCCATACCCAGTCCTTATGACTAATTCTTTTTTCCCCTGTAGGGTTCTACATGTAAATATTCGGGGTTTTATCTTGGAAGTTTCTCAATCTACAGCATTTCTTGGCCATGTTAGCTTTCTTTTGTTTACTCGCATCTTTAGTCTCAGCTTCTAGATTGAGATTTGTGTCAAGTTCATCCTCTGCTTCCTCATAAACTCTTGATCGTGGTGGTCAGACCCATGTCTTCTCTCCTGCTATAATCTGTTGGATGGACATTTGTTCCTGCTCCTTCTGTGATCTAGTTGTCTAGATGAGGTGGTGGGGCAGCTGAATCTTGTTCTAGATTTTTCCATTTTTATTTCTGGTTGGGAATTTTTCTGGGACCAGGTTTTGTTTTCTTTCACATCTCTCACCTGTTGTCTGAAGATGTGAGGCCCAATTTACTGCTTCAGTCACTGTCAGTACTGAACTTAATAGATGGAACTGGTTGAATTCAGTATCTTAAAGTAGTCATGACGGATCTTGATAGTTACACAGACCACAGTCTTCCAGAGGGCTTGGACATAGGCACTTTTTTTTTTGTCCTCTTCCTTTTACCTTCTTCAGACATACTTCTCAGAGGGTCAATGGTAAGCTTCCCCCACCCCCAACACTTTTCCTTCAAGCTTATCTTTTGGAGGGAAAATGATTGGCTTTCCTCCCTGCCTTCTTCTTCAAGCACCTCCTCCATACAGACTTTTTTTGTTTGTTTGTTTGTTTTATGATTTGAAAAAACCAAAGGCCCCAGATCCTTTGAGTTTTGTTTCCCCCTTGCAAGTTAAAAAAAAAGTTCAGGCCTTGTCTACCCACAGGTGTTTTTAGTCTTCATCCCATAGCAGATTCTGTGTCCCATCCCACCCCTCCTCCTTCCTTCCCGCCCCACCCCACTCCCCCTTCTTCTGGTTTCTCTTCCATAAGGTCCTGGTTGGTCTTTCTCTTTCCTTTTTCCTGAGCTCCTCAGGTCTGCCTTGAGGGTCACACACACCACCAACTATGTGGATTCACCTTCCCCCCAACCCCCCATCCTTTCCACCACAGGGTAGTAATAGGCTTTTTCCCTTTTTGGCTCTCCATCCCTTCTACGTTTACCTTTCAGGAACCGGGACCTTCCATTTACAGGCCCCAGCCCAGTTTCTCCTCACGTCCTCTCCCTGTGGCATAAGGGAGGTGCAGCAGCCCCAAGCTGTCTTACACCTTAAAAGAAAGTTTAGGGCCTTGAAGCCCCTTTCTCCAGCTGAGCTCTAACTTATTAACTTTAGATAGAGTCCCTGCTGGGAGAGAGGAGTGTTTATCGTTGTCTGTATTTTTTTTTTAACCTCGAGGCTCTTCCCAGTTCCTAGGGTGACTATGAATATTGCAAAAGGAGGTATTCATTCTCACACCTGGTCAATGTGCTCACTGTTTTGCTGGATGATACATGTTACAAGGTAGGACTTCTATCTGGAGAGGGAGGCAGGGTGAGGTTATTGGATAATGATAGATGTGCAAAAAAAAAAAGGGCATCAGTAAAAACATTTTTTTTAATGTGTGCTAAAAAAACAAGGTGCAGAAAGGTATACAAACCAATAGCATTTTTGTTACTACCATAATTGAATATATGGCTAATTTAAAAAAAACAAAAACAAATTATCTGTTATAGTTGGTCAGCAAGCTTTTATTAAGCACTTATTACCTTCCAGGCACAGTGCTTAGAAGTGGGGAAAGAAAGGAAGGAAGAAAAAGAAAACCTGCTGTCCCTCTCTTCAAAGAGCTTATATTCTAACAAAGGAGACAAAATATAAATAACGATGTAACATACAAGAAATATGTAGTATTAATGGAAGGTAATCCCAGAGGGAAGTCCCAAGCTGTGGAAGAGAGGAGGGTCAGGAAAGACCTGAAGAGAGTGGGATTTGAGCTGGGTCTTAAAGGAAACCAGTCAACCCAGGAGGCTAAGAAGGGAAAACAAATTCAGGCATGGGGGGGTAGGATGATGAAAAGCAGGGGGCAGCTAGGTGGGGCAGCTAGCTAGGTGGTGCAGTGGATAGCACTCCAGCCTTGGAGTCAGCAGGACCTGAGTTCAAATGTGACCTCAGACACTTGACATTTACTAGCTGTGCGACCCTGGGCGAGTCACTTAACCCTGATCGTCTCACCCCCTCGCCCCCCAAAAACAGGTCTGGGTCCTTTAAAAAAAAACGAAAAGAAAAAGCACAGAGTGGAAAGTTGGAGTGAGGTGTGTGTGTGTGTGTGTGTGTGTGTGTGTGTGGACAAAGAGCCGAAAAAGTCCAGTGCCACTGGATCCTACATTACCCTAAGGGAGTCAGGTACAAGAAGACTAGAAAGGTAGGAAGGGCCAGGTTGTAAAGGGCTTTAAATCTCATAACCACAGTTCAGTTTTTTATACAGGACATCCCCAAACCCTTAGTGCAGTTTTAAGTAAAGGCTTTTAGGATGTCCTGTATAAGCATCTTTTTTGTTTTTAACTAACTGAATAAATGTTTGGGTTTATTGGTGATTAAGTTCACAATAACTCTTGGAATCTCATTATATGTTTGATGTCTACAGAGATGATGTGAACTAAGAGGGCACAAGAATTAAGAGATTTGTTATCTTTCCTGATTTAGGCTCTAGATTAATGAAGAAAACATCCTACTCTGATCCTCAGATAGGAGATTCATATTTAAGTAGAACTTAAATAGACATATGCAATTCTGGAGATGTTTTATATATATATATATGCATATATATATATATATAATTTTTATAAACTAAATCCTATTTTCCCACTGACTTGCATTCCAGTTTCAGAGATTACACCAGTTGTCATTGTCTACATATCTGATTGAGCAGCTAGGTGGCATCTTCCTGAGTTGAAATCTGGCCTCATACACTTAAAATCTCTGTGATCCTGGGCAAGTCACTTAACCCTGTTTGCCTCAGTTTCCTCATCTGTAAAATGAGCTGGAAATGGAAATGTCGAACCATTTCTGTATCTTTGCCAAGGAAAGCCCAAATGGGGTTGCAAAGAGTTAAACACAGTTGAAAAGACTGAACAACACAGACCTAATCGTGGTGAGTTCACTATTTTGTATTCTTATTATTGCTCTTACTCTTTTAAATTTCAGACAAAGACACTATATAGGTGGGAGGTTCTTTGGAAAGTACCTTTAATTACAGTAACTGGATTGTAAGCTTCCTACCAGTTCAGAGCACTGAAATAAGTAAGTAATGGATTTTCAACTATGAGAGCTTTGATCAAGGGAGCCATCAACAGATTAATGTATGTATTCTCACCAGTGGGACAGATTGCAACCCATCCATTCTTTATCATCCTGTGCAACTTTTGTCTGTATAGTTCCATAAATTGAGGCCTTGCTCTAGAACTCCCAGCATTATGTGGGTATCAATGTAACACAAAGCAACTACTCTTTAAATGAATATTTAATTTGCACAGTTCCCCTATGAGCATTTACTATTTCTTCAATTACTGAGATTTGTCTTTATTTCCATAAAAAGTGTTTTAGAGTGTATTCACTAGTTGCATATATGTCTTGGTAGGTAGACTCCCAAATATTTTCTGTATTCTGCTATTGTATTGAATGGACTGTCTTTTCCTATCTCACTCTACTATGTTGTGTTGGAAATATACAGAAATGCTGATAATTTATGTGGATTTAGTTTACGTCTCACTACTTTGCTGAAGTTATTAGTTATTTCAATTAATTTTAGTTGACTTTTAATTTTCTCCAAATAGGATATATGAAAAGTGATAGTTTTGCTTCTTTTATGTCCATGCTTATTCAACCTCAATTTCATTAACTTGTCTTATTGCTCCAGTTAGCATTTTGAGAATTCTATCAAATAATAGTGGTCATAATGGATATCTTTGTTTTACAAAATCAGGAACACTTCTACCCATACTCCATTACATATAAAGTTGGCTCTTGGTCTCAGATAGATGCTATTTACCATATTGAAGAAAAGTCCCTTTATTTCTACACATTCTGTCTGTAACAGAACTAGGTATTAAATTTTGTCATAATCTTTTTCAGTATCTATTGATAAAAAATTGTGATTTTATTGATGTTATTAATATGGTCTAACATGTTTATATTTTTCTTAATATTAAACCAACTCTACATTCATGGAATAAATCCAAACTGGTCATAGAGTATTTTTTTTAACATGTTGGAACCTTTTAAATAATATTTTACTCAATATTTTGCATCAGAATTCAAAACAAAAGGCATTTAATCATACAATATCATAATTAAAATAGCAAAAAAAAAATCACTCCATGCCCACAAAGGCTACACATAGAAGCGACACTATGAGGGAATGTACATGGAGGGCACACTTGAAGGGAAAGAGGGTGGCCGAGATATATGCATAGAGTACACACATATATAAGAAAAACATCTAGCCAGGATATATGTATGGCCAAGGCAACTCAAAATGCTGACACTGTAAATGCCAATGTTGATGGCATCATGCTGTTCTTTGCTGGGTATTATATCTTTGATCTTCACTTGGCACATAATCTCTGCTGATGTTTACTCTCCCCTCTCTCTTTGGCATCACATGGCATCTATTGGGCATTTTTGCTGGTAGAGTGAAGTTTCCCTTTGCTATATTCTTCTGGGCTTCGGCTTTTCAGCTTACTATAGGCTCTTTATTTCAATCTACTAAGATGGGATGCCTAGAAAGCCTCTTCCTGACAAGGACAAGCTGAGTTCTTTTAGTCAGGGTCAAAGGCCTGGGTTAAGGTCAGCCCTTCAGACTAGTGCTGGCTTACCTAGGTAAGGGCAGTCAATCAGAATGACTCCAAGCTAATATTACATCTCTTCCTTTGATGCCTGTGTGTAGCGCTTCTTCAAAGTCCATTGTCCCAGACAATTATCTAATTTAGAATGAGAAATTCTTTATTATTCTGATTTTTTATTATTATATATTATTATAAATAATAATATTTATTATTATAAATAATAATATTTATTATTATAAATAATAATATTTATTATTATTCTGATTAATCTTTTATGGAGATCCTGCGCTCCCAAAACCCATTTCAGGAGGTTATGACAAAGAAGTACCACAGGAGCTGTTTGGAGTTTAGGGCTACAAAGCCTATCCTAACCATTCATCCAAACTCTTTCCCTTTGAATTTTGTGTATTTCTACACCAAATTCTTTGTGTTTCTATGTGTACATTTATGTTTGAAGTAAGGTTCATGTAATGCCAATTCTCTCCACCTCTTCCAACTTTGTATATTTATGATTGGCTTTGGGCATCCCTTCTTTGTGAACTAGTAAGTTCCCTCCCCTTCCTCTTCCTTTTTCCCCTTTCCCCTTCTATCCCCTTTCTCTTCCTTTTTTCCTTTCCACTTCCGTCCCCTTCCTTTTTTCCCTAGCATTTCCCTTTCCCTCCTCTTCCTCTTCCTTTTCCCCCTAGTATTTCCCTTTACTCTCCTTTTTCTTTCTTCTCTTAAGAACATTGAAATTCAATATTATCCCCAGGCTCTCTGTTTGTTTAATTTAATTCCCTTAATGACCCCTGAAGACATTAGGAGTCTCCAAAGTGAGATTTGTTTCTTCTCCCTCTTTAGAATAAAAGTACTTCATCATGTATAAACTTTTTTAAATGTATTTACCTCTCTTGGTTTCCCTTCTGTTTGTGTTTCAAAGTTTCTAGTTAGCTCTGGTCTTTTAATTAGGAATGCTTGAAAGTCCTCCATTCTATTAAGGATCCATTGTTCCCCTGTGGGATTATACTCCGCTTTGGAAGGTATGTTATTCTTGATTCTAAGCTTTTATCTCTTGCCTTTTGGAATATTGTATTCCAGCATCTTTTTTTTATTATAGTAGCTTCCAAGTCTTGTTCCTTGATACTTGAACTCTTTCTTTCAGGCTGCTTTCCAGTACTTTTTTCTTTAAACTTGAAGCTCTGGATTTGGTCTAGGATATTCCTGGAGTTTGTTTTGGAGTTTCCTCCATTAGGTGACCAGTGGTTTCTTTTTATTTTCACCTTGTCCTCTTGTTATAATATATCAGAGTAATTTTCATTTATGATTTCTTAAAGCATAGTATCCAGGCTTTTCTGTTTGGGTTTTTTTTTTGTTTGTTTGTTTTTGGCGATGCTTTTTTTTTTCTTTTTGGTAAGGCAATCGAGGTTAAGTGACTTGCCTAGGGTCACACAGCTAGTAAGTGTCAAGTGACTGAGGGCAGATTTGAACTCAGATCCTCCTTACTCAAAGCTGGAGCTCTATCCACTAGCTTCCCCCAGCAATGATTTTTAAGGTAGCCTGATGATACTTAGTTTATCTCTCCTTGACATCTTTTCCAAGTCAGATGTTTTTTCTGTTTTTTTTTCTGTTTTCTAATATTTTTATTTCATTGTAATGTTTCTTGTTGCATCATGAAGTCGTTGAATTCTGTTTGGACCCTTCTAATTTTCAAGGAGTATACTTCTCATGTAAAGTTTACCACCTTCTGTCATAATCTATTAGCCCTGTTTGCCTCAGTTTTCTCATCTGTAAAATGAGCTAGCAAAGGAAATGGCAAACCACTCTAGTATCTTTGCTAAGAAAACAGAGTTGGACATGACTGGAAAAGATTACACAAAAAAAAAATCATAAGCTATTACTTTTCCTCTCTTTTCTCTCCAGCTTTCGATATATTTAACATAACATTTAAAACACAATCACATTATTTCTTCCAGGCACTCTTGTATTTCTTGTAACCAGGTTTTTCTTTTTTTCTGAGACTATATTTGCCTTGTTGTAGTTACTCTTTTCACCTGGTTTTACCTCTTGGATTTCATTCAAATCATAGTATTCCCTGTGTTCTTTTTTTCCCCCTTCTTTACTCATATGTCCAACTCATTTTCTTTATTGGAGTATATAGTACTCTATATTTTTGATTGGGTCAGATTCTTCTCTTTCCCATACCCTTGGTCCTAGCTGTAGTGGGTAAGACTAGGCCCCATCCTCTGCAAGAATCCTGGAGTTTTGACTCAGTCCCCTGCTGGCTCCATTTAGGTTTGGCCTTGGCGCCTTTTGTCTCCTCCCTGCATGGTACCAAATCTAGAGTTGTCTTGGACCCTGAAAGACCCTAACCAGATATAGTTAATTACACTGGTAGCAGGCCTCCTGCAAGACCTCAAGTGCTTTACTTCCCAGATGCCACCTTGGCCCTTATTCTTGCTATTGCCCTAGTGTGGGCTGTTTGGGCCCTGGTTTATCCCTGTCTGCCTACTGTCACTAGTGTGCAAGCTGCCAAGTAGCCTCTGTTAGGCTCGGTTTCTTCATCTGTAAACAACGGATAATGATAACATCTTTCATACAGGTTTGTTGTGAAGATCAAACATGATAATGTGTGTAAATCACTTTTTCAAAGCCTAAAGTACTTCCAGAAATATTAACTGTTTTGTGACTTAGAGAAGAGCACCTGTCTTTTCTTCCTTCAGTGAGGCTCATATACTCTGCCTAGCGTCAAAGACTTGGGTCACTGGACAGCATTTTCCTGTCTTTGTTCCCTGGAGAGCAGAATCCTATTGTGGGGTCTTGCCAAGTCTCATTATACCAGAAATCCAGCCCCTTGTGGTTTTTCTGTCTGGAATGAGTCTTGGCTTATAGACTCTTGTCTAAGAGTGATCTGAGACTTCACCTTTACTTAGTAATAAGAGTACTATTGCATATTTATGTGACAGGTCACAGGCTAGAAGAGAAGTTGGAAGTTGAAAACTTCTATCCCTTTCTGCAGGGGCTTGGAGTTAATGCAGGACCCAGGTGTCTCTGTTGCATTTGCACCAGCAGGGGGCTCCGTGTGACATGTTCACTTCTGCCCCACCAGTAGCCAGGTATTCATCAACAGCAATCCTACTGTCATATAAACTGCAGTGAAGCATAATTAGGAAGATAAACCTGTAGGAAAATGCTTTAATGCACTTCAAAATACAAATGAATACACTTAACTTTTGATTACCTGTTACCTTAACTGATCCATTGTTCCCTACATTAACACAGATCATTAGGATTTAGCTCTAGGAATAAAGCTGTCCTTTGGGGGTTTTTTGTTTTTGTTTTGGTTTTTTTTGGTGTTTTTAATTTGTGCCTGGACCTGTCAAGTATTATTATAGGGAGCTTCTGATGAGGAAATGTTACACAAAAACAAATCAATTCTTTTGCAACTTACAGTCAAAGTATTTCCTGGGGCATTGAGTAGTTAAGTTATTCCACCAAAAAGCATTTATTAAGTGCCTTATTGTTTGCCAGGAATAAAGAGAAAAATGAAACTCCCTGATCTCAAGGAACTAGTATAGGAGATAACACATTAAAACATAAGAATTTAGAAAATAAATGCAAGGTAGTCTAGGGAAGGAAGGTGCTCACAGTTGTGGGGGATCAGAAAAGCCTTCAGGTGACACGGCTGGTATGTGCTGGAGAGAGAACTTCACTATCTGACTTTGAGGCTGGATTATAACCATTATACCACACTGCCTCTCAGCACCCTTCAATTTCACAGATGACAGTAGTTGTATATTCCCAAAAAAGAATCAAGATTGTGAGTGAGCTGAGAAAGCCAGGAATCCTAGGGAATAGGAATTTTAACTCTAGGATCTAGCATTCTCTCTTAGTTCTCTTCTTTATTCTGAGAATAATACAAAAGTAAACTAAAAGATGAAAAAAAGAGGTAGCAATTTGGTTTTAGTAGTGGATGGTACTCTGGCAACAGCATCTTGCTAGTATGGGAAAGAGACAGCATGAAGACCAGAATTAATCTTGGCTCTGCTTTTGGGGCCCTGCTATGTCTATTCACTATGAAAACCCCAGGAAGGCATAACAAGTTAGCCGGGGCTTTCATTGGATCATAAGTCCACATCTTACTGTAGCTGAAAGCAAAAATTGAGATTCTTGTGGTGCAGAAGCAACAGCTATGGGTACTGTGATGCCTTTGCTGTGTTCAGCCACTGCACACCACAAAATGTAGTGTCTGATAATGAACTGAGAAGCTGCCACTCCTCTAGAATAAGATAGACTGGGGAAATGAGAAGGAAGAAATCCACGTTTCTGTTCCCTCACTAAGCTCTGAATCAAACCAGAACTGGTTTTCCTTAGACGCCAATCATGACTAGCTTCCTTCAGACCACCTGATTATTGGAAAATGATCCTCCCACTGCTAGAGGTCTTCTCAAAGACTTTGGATGATTTGTCCAACTCAAATGACAGCATAAAGCTAACCATCCTGCTTTAATTGAGTACTGTCAAAAATACCAACAGGTTGGCGGCAGGAGCTGGGTGTTCTGCACGTATACCTCATGGGCTCTTTTAGAATCCAACATATCTTTTCTCTGCCTGGTGTCTTCCTTTGGAAATTATTGTTTTCATTGAGGACAAGTATGAGGTAGTATGAGAGCTCTTCATCAGGCATCTTAGCTCATTTGCCATGTGTCATCATGCTGGCAGCAAAACAGGAAGAATCATGGTTGCTTGTGACCAAAAATAAGGACCAAGCACAAAGTTCAGAAGCATTGATGACAAGATGCAAGGGAGTCTTTTAATTAAGACTGACCAGCAATAACATCCCTGTAGCATTGTGGCCAGACACTTCCTGAGACACACTTTGTCAGGAGCTAAAAATTCTCATCAATCAAACAATAAACCCTCCATCTACTCCTAAACAGAAGAGTGACCCAACATTTGGTTCCTGGAGAATTCTGATTTGCTAAGTTTCTTTGATGCTATTTTTCAGGTATTTTCCTATGGATGCCAGATTCTGAAGGATGATGGATGAATTTTGTCTAATATGATTTCTATGTTTTTAAGTCCCTCTCTGTGGTCACTGATACCTCCGGAGAAATTGGAATTGTTTATACTAGCTTATAATTTTCTCAGCCAATTGATATACTCCATCACATCAATTTGGAAACCTTTGAAACAACCTTAGGCTCCAATGTCATCTGCTCTGCTAGTGAATACTGTACTTCTTGTTAAAAAGCTACTGTTGACATTAAGCTAAAACACTTGCATTACTCTTTAGAATAAAATACTATTTACTGCTCAAGGAAGAATGGGTTGCTTCAGATAGAACTAATTGCTGAAGAAATAATGAGATCTTTGGGGACAAATGGCAATTAGTATTCTTGATAGAGAAGAAAAAGGAAGGCAGACATAGTTTGGCGTGTACCTTACTTTTGGAAAGAACATGCTTCATGGGTTCAGAAAAAAAGATAAATATAACCCAATAACATAAAGTTTTTGTGAGGAAATCAGTCAAAAAATTCAGTGGCTCCCTATTATTTCCAGGATCAAATATAAAACATTTTCTTTGGCTTCTAAAGTCTTTCGGAACCTGGCTTGTTTCTACCTTTCCAGCTTCTGAACCTCACTCACCTCCATGTGCTCTTCAATCCAGTCACACTGGTCTCACTAGTATTCTTTGCATATGACACTCTATCTCCTGACTCTGGCATTTTCATGAGCTGTCCCCCATACCCCCATTTCCATCTTCCAGCTTCCTTAGCCTCCCTCAAGTCCCAGCCTTTCTCAGTTGTCCTTAATCTTAGTGTCTTCTTTCTGAGACTAGCCCCAATTTTTCTTGTATGTATCTGTGGCCACATAAAGCTGTTTGCATGTTGTTTTCCCTGTTAGACTGTGGGTCACTTGAGAGAAAAACAACAGGCATGATTTCTGTCACATCTGTTGTGATCTTTTCAAAATTTTGAAGAATCGAGAGGTACCTTGGTAATGGAGAGTGGTAAATGTCCTGATTTTTTTAAAAGGTGGGGGAGGGCAGAGAACAAAGTCCACAAACTATAGGCCAATGAGTTTGACTTTGATTCATGACAAAATTTTGGATATATTATCAAGTATTTGGATATTGATTATCAAGCACATTTGGATATATTAGCAAACATTCCTCTACTTCTCCCCTTCCCAATTGATATAAAAAGAAAAAAGAAAAACTAAATTCTTCAAAGAAATATGTATAGACAAGCAAAGCAAATTCTCATATTGGCCATGTAAAAATCTATGTTTCATTCAACATCTGGAATTGATCCCCTCTCTGCCAGGAAAGTGTAGCATCCTTCATCATCTTCTGGTGTTATGGTTGGCCATTGCATTAATCAGAATTCTTAAAGCTTTCAAAGTTGCTTGTCTCTACAATATTGTTGTTATTGTATAAATTGTTCTGATCCTGCTCACTTCATTCTGCATCCATTCATACAAGTTTTCCAGGTTTCTCTGAAATTGTCCCTTTCATAATTTTTGGCACAATTTATTCTGCAATTCCCCAATTGACAGACTTCCCCTTAGTTCCTGGTTCTTTGCCAGTACAAAAAAGCTTCTATGTATATTTTTATACATATGGATCCTTTTCCTTTTTCTTTGATCTCTTTGGGGTACAGGCCTAATAGTGGTTTTGCTATGTCAAAAGACATAGTTATTTTAGTAACTTTGAGACCTAGTTCCAAATGGATTTACAGAATAGTTGGACCAATCCACACATCCACCAGCAATGTAGCAATCTGCCTGTTTCCGCACAGCCCCTACAACATTTGTAATTTTCCTTTTTTATCAACTTTGTTAGGCTGAGAAATATGAGGTAGAATTTCAGAGTCACTCTATTTGGCATTTATCTAATTATTAGTGATTTGGAATATTTTTGCAAATAAGTATTGATAGCTTGGATTTCTTTTTTTGAAAACCTCCTGTTATTCTTGTAAAGATAAGTTATTTCAGTATATATCTTGCAAATCAGACCTTTTCTTCAGAGAAACTTTCTATAATGTTTTCCCCAGTTAACTGTTTCCCTTTTAATCATGGCTGCAGATACTTTGTTTTTTTCAATGAATGCAAATCTATCCTCTCTCTCTTCTACCTTCCCATCATTCCCCCATTGAAAAATAAAGAAAAATAAAACTCTTCTTAAAAAGTATAGTCAAGCAAAACTAACTCTTACATTGGCTATGCCCAAAAAATGTGTCTCTCAATCTGCATCTCAAGTCCATCACCTTTGTGTCAGGAGGTGGATAGCATATTTCATCGTGAGTGTTCTGAAATTGTGGTTATTCACTGCATTGATCAGTTTCCTGCCTCATCTTTTTAAAGAATAGGGAGAGAATAGTGCTCTCTCTGTGCTCAGCACCAGAGCTCTAGGTTTGATACAATCCTCTTCTGCTCACCTGTTCCTCTTGTCCTTTTCCTGACCAGAGCCCAATGACGTGTTCTGATAATTTCTTTCCTTTCAGATCCCTCATTGTGACTCAACTCCAGCATTAAAGTTTGTTTTGATTAGGACTAATCTTTCTCTTAAATTCTCCTAATTCTTTTTTCTCTCACTTGATTCTTGACTTTTCCTGCTGTTTTTCCAGTGAATGAAATATATTTCTGCACCAACTGTGAATGTATATTCTTCCCTCCTTTGACCAGTTCATACCAAACCCTTGCTTCTTATTTATATTGTCTTCTACTTGCTGCCCAAATTATGTAAGATAATTTCCCTCACCCTTCCTCTCACCTCCCCCACACCATACATCCCTTTCCCCTCTCCCTTTCATTTCTCTTTTTAAGATAATTAAAATATTAAAAAAAAACCACTCCCAGGCCTTCTCTCTTATTAGACTCCCTCCATATTCCTCAGCGATGATAGGATTCAGGAGGGACAAATGTATCATCTCATCATATTAGATTGTAAACAATATATCCATGTTTAGTCTCATGACTATTCACTCATGTTTACCTTTTTATGTTTTTCTCGACTCCTGTGTTTGCACTTCAAAGTTTGTTCTCAGCTCTGATCTTTTTATTATGAATACATGGAAGTCCTCTATATCATTAAAAGTCAATTCTCTCCACTCCCACTCCCAATTACACTCAGTTTTCTGGGTAAGTCATTCTTGATTGTAAGCCTGTATCTTTGGCCTTCTTCCAAAGGCCAAGCTTCCAAGGTCTCCATCTCTTTCTAGTAGTAGTGTATGATCCTAACTATGGCTCTTTGGTACTTGAATTCTTTTCTCTGGCTGTTTGCAGTAATTTTTTTAACCTTGAAGCTATGAATTTTGGGCTATAATGTTCTGGAAATTTTTATTTTGGGGTTTCTTTCAGGTGACCAGAGGAATTCTTATATTTCCATTTGCCCTGTAGTTCTAAGAGATCTGGGCATTTTTCTTTTATGATTTCTTGAAATATGATATCTAGACTTTTTTTGGTCATGACATTTAGGTAGTCCAGTGATTCATAATTTATTTCTCTTTGATTTGTTCTCCAGCTAAGTTGTTTTGGCTATGAGATGCCTTATACTTTATTCTATTTTTTCAGTCTGTTGACTTTTTTATAACAAGTTTTTATTTATGTCTTCTGTTTCTTACATTATTATTATATCCTTCCCTCTACCCCTCCCAAAGAACTATCCCATATAACAAATAGTATTTTTTAAAGAGGAAAAAAATCAACACAAGTGATTGATACATTGAAAAAATCACAAATAAGATAAAATATGTAATAGCTGTGAACCTCCCACCTTCATGAAGGGGTGCATTGTTGCTGTCTTCTCATATCTCTGCATTTGAATCAGGCTTAATTTGATTTTGTTACATTCACTTTTGATTGTTTTGTGTTCTTTCCAATTATATCATTGTAGTTATTGTGTATATCATTTTCTTGTCTCCGCTTACTTCATTCTGCATCAGTTTCTGTAAATCTTTCCATGCTTCTCTATTTTTATCACAAATATAATTTCTTGCAGCCAAGTAACACTCCATTGCATTTGCATATCACAATTTGTTTAGCCATTCCCCAACTGATTAGCATCTTCTTGTTTCCAAGTCTTTGCTATCACAAAAAATACAGTTATAAATTTTTTGTAGTACATAGGGATTTTTTTCTTATTGAAAAGGGAATATGAGTCCATGTTGACATTGTTTTAATATTTCTTGTCTGATGTCATTATTAATCTCTATTTGGTCCATTTCCATTTTCAAAGAGTCTATTCTTCGTGTAAAATTTTCTACCTATTGGGCCAAGTTGTTAATTCACTTTCCAATTCTTTCTTCCATAACCCCCATTTCTTTTCTAGTTTGCTCCCCACACATTATTATTTCTTTTCCAAATGTTTCCTCTAGTACTCTCATTTAATTTATGAAATATATTTTAGTTCTTAAAAAAAGAACTCCTGCTTCATCTCTTCCAGAAATTCTGGTTGAATTTGTTTCCAAGCTGTTTTTCATTGAGGCTTTGCTTGTAGATGTTTTAGAGTCATTCTCTTCAGGTTTTGTGTTTTGAGCATCATGTCACCATAATAACTCTTTATAGAGGAATTAATTTTTTTGTTTGCTAATTTTTCCAGCCTTACTTCCTGACATTGGATTATGTATTAAGAGTCAAGCACTGCACATTTCTAGAAGAAACAGCTCGTCAGCATTTGGTCTTCTTTTGGGTACTCTTGTTGCGGCTTCCTCAGGGTCTGGAGTGTTGTGTTGTTCTAGGATTCCAGGAACAACTCAGGTTGGGACTTGTGGGCTTTCAGTGCACTCAAAACTATCTGGTCCATGATAAAGTCTGAGTATTGTCTTTCTGGCCTGAGCTCTGCAACTTCCTGTGTCTGAGAAACAAAACTATTGGCTTACTCCTGGTTGGAGCTCCCATAGACCGCTGCTGGACTCAGCCAGTGTCAGCCAACTGGAAAATTGTAGGTTCAGAGTGATAGAAATACAGGCTCCCCTTTGGTCTGGGTTTCCCGCTCTGATTATTTCATCGCAGACTTCAGACTGGCACATGAATCTGACACCTTGCTCCACTTCTGAGATCTGCTTGCTTCTATTCTTTCTCTTCATTCAGTACAGAACCTAGAGCCCTTGTTCTGGGTTCTGTGAACCCCAAATTCCTTCCTTGTCTTGGATTGTCAACTGCACACACAGTTCCCCTCTTTAGTTCACACTGTGTCTGTGATTCAACAGTTTGGCAGTGAATGACAGAGCTGTCAGTTGGTACCTGTTCCTGCACAAGGTCAGCAGTCTTGTGCTGGTTCTGAGACCTCTTCTTACCATCATACACAGCTTTAAGTAGACAAGCTATCATTCAGTTGCCATTCTATATTGCTCTGGTACACTTCTGACTAGATTTCATTCCCAGTGTCTTCAGACCTCTCTTTCTATCTCCCTATACTGACCTGGGGTGAAAAAAATGATAGATTTTTTTCTGGGGTTTCCAATCAGGACTTGAGTCTGATGTCTTTTCTAGATGTTTCTGGAGGAGTTGTGAGAGTGAGCTGAGCTGTACTACTTCCTTCTACTCTGCCACCTCAGCTGGTCTCCTAGTATGTATTATGAAGGGGATGATTAGTGAACCTGAAAAAGAAATGGAATAGTCACAAACAATCAGTGTGGCTGCATTAAAGACAGATGATGTCAGAATAATTTTGTTTCCTTTTTTGAAAAGGGTTGCTATGCTGATTAAGTGAATGCTATTGATATAGTTTACCTAACTTTTAGTGAAGTATTTCACAAAGTCTTTAATGCTATTTTTGTGGACAAGATGAACAGATGTGGTTTAGAGAATAGTATAGTTAGGATTTGAAACTGGCTGAATGACCTAACCTAATAGTTTAATGTCAACTTGGAAAGAGGTCCTAGTGGTGTGCCCCAAGACTCTGTGCTTACCCTATTCTGTTTAACAGGTTTTTGTTATGGTTGTTAGTTTCTTTTACTTCTTGTTTTTTTCCTCCACCAATTACTTGGATGAAAGAACAGATGTGTATAAAGTTTGAAGATGTTACAAAATGGAATAGGCTGCTTTGGAAGCTAATGGATTCCCTCTCACAAGAGATCTTCAAGGTACAGGTTGGTTTGACGGTCTTTGAAGTTCTTTCTGTCTTGAGCTTTTCTAGTTTTATGATATGACATTTTTTTCTGGTTACAGGGAATGTTGCAACAGACTCTATGTAGAAAAATGATTTTTAATGGATGTTGGTAGTATCTAGATATTGCACCAGAATCAAAAGTTCATCTTATACCAGGAAGCTATTGATACCTTTTCCCCCTTTCGTCCCCAACTTAAACATGACCAAAAGAATACAGAATGAGTTGCTAGGCATGAGACAGGTTGCCAAGGGTAATCTTTGTATTTGGAAACATGTTCTCTGCTGTACAGAGCAGTAGCCCTCTAGCCGCCTCCAACATTTTTTTTGGCTAGTGTTTATCCAAACAGTCCTACTCTTCATTCATTTTTTACAGTTGAGAGGGAGCTGAGTGTTTTCACACGAACAGATTGGCAGAGCACATTGACGGGCGTGTCAATGCTCGGGTAAGGAGGATAGTCTGAGATCCTGCTGAATGTCCCCCAAATGCCCCACTCTGGGAAAGTAGGTGAGTGAGCATAACACACTGGGGCTTTGGGGAACAGTAGGGCTGATGTATGTTGGCTCAGTTAACAAACACCCCAGTGTTCCACTTACTCTAGGTCATTTGCCAAAGGCTCTGGGTCCATCAGAGACACTGAAGGCTCTATTCTACTGAGTTCAGCTCATGTTGCAGATGCTTTGCGTCATTCCAGTGGAAAAAGGTACATGATAGACCACCCCCTTAGCCCTTGTGGGGAGTAGGGTAGAGATCACTCCACTCTTTTTGGTCTAAACTTGTTTTACTTCTGACAGTATTTGCATTTTACCTGGTGTTCTGTAGGGGGTAACCAGAACTTGTGTGTGTGTGTGTGTGTGTGTTGGTTATGGTGGTGGCAGTAGTGGTGGTAGTTGTGGGGAGGAAAGGTGTGGGAGGCATAGCAACAAAAACTAGACGCTCTGGAGCATTCCTAATAGCCTGGTGTCATTGGTATTTACCTACTGTGATTTGTTGAGGTTGTCTAGTTCTGTTATTGGTGAAATGGGGCTCTGAGTTCTTTTAGGTCCTTTGAGAATATCTTTTCAGGGTTTAAAGAAGAATTACGTATGTAATTCTCACCAGATTTTTTGACTGTAACATCAGTGTAGGTCAGTAGCCTGAAAAAAGAAGAGTTCAGCCCCAGGGATATTTCAGGTTATTGGCCATTTTCACTGGAAATATTTTCTTTCTGCTATTTGATATTTTTCAGACCTGTCCTAATTTCATCCAGTCTCTGGGTCTATGGGCTCATAATATTTAGTGAAGTTGTTTTTGTGTATCGGAGGGTGATGTAATCAGTACCTTACAAGAAAGCCTTACTGTGATTTTGTCTCCTAATAGAGTTGGCTATTTTCCTATGTAGGTTCAGGATGAAATCTGACCCCTCCTTCTTAGCCTTTGCTGGATCCTTATCCAGATAACATCTTCTAAGCATATGTGTCTCGCAGCACTCTGTACTGGTTTCTCTTCTCTTTAGTGATCTCATCGGCTCCCTTGGATTTAATTACCATCTCTATGTTGATGATTCTCAAATCTACCTACTTTGCCCTCACCTCTTTATCGCCTTCCAGTGTCATTATCTCTGAACTACCTTTCAGACATCATGAACTAGATATGAAGTAGACATCATAAGCTCAGCATGTGTGAAATCGAACTCATCTTTCCCCCTAAACTCTATCCCTCCTCCTACCTTCTCTATTACTATTGAAGGCACCATCATCCTTTCACTATCTCAGGCTCGAAAGCTCAATCTTCAACTCTTCACTATTTTTCACCTCCCCATTTCCAATCTGTCTCCAGACCTGACAATTTCACCTTTGAAACATTTCCCAATTACACTATTTCCTCTCCCCTGATACTGCCACCACTCCAGTCCAGGCCCCTCATCAACTCACACCTGGACTATTGTAATAGCCTGCTTCAAGTCTCACTGAACACCAATTCATTCTCCATTCAACCACCCAAGTGATTTTTCTGAAGTGAAGGTCCAGTCATGTCACCTTTCCCTACTCTGTAAACTCCAATGTCCCTGGGATCAAACACAAAATCCTGTTTGGCATTCAAAGACCTTCCTAACCTACCCTTCCACCCTCACCCCCACCACCTTCCCAATATTCTTACATTTTACTCCCCACCACATACTCTTCAACCCAGCAACACTGGTCTCTAGGCTGTTCCATGAACAAGACACTCCATCTCTCAGCTCTAAGTATTTTCTCTGTTGTCCCCCTTGCCTGGAATGTTCTCTCTCCTCCTCTCCACCTACTGACTTCTCTGGCTTCCTTTAAGTTCCCACTAAAACCCCATCTTTCATAAGAAGCCTTCCTTACCTCCTCTTAATTCTAGTGCCTTTCCTCTATCAATCAGTTCCTGTTTATCTTGTATCTAGCTTGTTCATACATATTTGTTGTCTCCTCCACTAGAGTATAAGTTCTTTGAGGGCAGGGACTATCTTTTGCCTCTTGTTGCATCACTAGTCCTTAGCACAATGCTTGATACGTAGCAGGTACTTAATACATGTTTATTGGCTAACTGAAATCACAAAATCTCAATGTCAGAAGCGTCCCCAGAGGTGTCCAACCTGTATTAGAAAAAGCATTTTCCCCTACAGCTACCCCACAAGTGTTCATCCAGCATTGACATGAAGACTTCTATTAAGGGGGAACCATTATCTTCAAAAGTAGCCCCATTCCTTTGGACAATTCTAGTTGTTAAGAAATTTTTCTCTTTGACTTAAAATTTTACTCTTTGCCCTTACTAGCCTTGTTCCTATTTCTGCCTAATTATTTCAGTTGCTTCTTTCAAGGGATGATCTCAAGGCCTTTCATCATACTTCCTGTCCTCTTCTGCATTTTCTCTCAATTGTCATTGTCCTTCTGAAAGTTCATGCAGTACTGTAGATGTGTTCTGATTAGGGGGGAGTGCAGCAGGACTATCACCTCTCAAGTCTTAGACGATCAAACAAATCAATCAGTAAACAAATATATATTAAATGCTTAATATGTACACTCTCCATACCCCAAAAAGAAGCATTAGTGGTTTTGGCTGATAGAATGCATGGTTCAATCTGATTGAGTTTGCAGCCCATTAAAACATGTAGTTATTTCCACAGGAATTTCTAATCTACCCACATCTCTGTTCTGTTAAGATCTTTTTGGATCATCACTCCATCATCTGGTGTGTTCACAATCCTTCCTAGGTTGGTGTCATCTACAAATTTTCAGGAGTATAGCATGTACACCTTTATTTCCCATCCTTAAAATCAACCTTGACTAGACCCTACCTTGCCTTCAAGCTATCATCCTTG
This sequence comes from Vombatus ursinus, assembly GCF_900497805.2. NCBI lineage: Eukaryota > Metazoa > Chordata > Mammalia > Diprotodontia > Vombatidae > Vombatus > Vombatus ursinus. The sequence goes on from NW_020954619.1 coordinate 11,894,650, forward strand.
AAAAAAGCTATCTACACTCATTGCCTCCACTTTCCTCCTTTTCACTTATCCCCAAACTCTTTGCATTCTAGGTTTCACCTCCATCACTGAACAGAAAATGTTTTCTCCAAAGTTACCGAAGACCTTTTGATTGCCAGATCTGATGGTCTTTTCTTAGTCCTAATTCCACCTGCTTCATTTGGTACCCCCTCCTCCTAGACAACCAGTCTCTCCTCTCTGGGCTTGTGGTACCACACTCTTCTGATTCACCCACAGCCTCTCTGACTGTTTCAGTTTCCTTTGCTGGTTTATTGTCAGCATCATATCCTATAAACTACGAATGTTCCCCACAGGTTTGTCCTGGGCCCTCTCTTCTATTCTCTTTCTCGTTAACTTCATCAGATCTTGTGATTTTAACTATCATCTCTACACAGATGACATATGTATGCATACATTTATGTTTAGGTATGTTTTTGTGCATACACACACACACAGATATATAGGTATATACACACACACCCCCACACGTAGATTTTTTTCCACTCAAGTCTCTCCCCCATGCTTCAATCACACATCACCTGTTGCCTATTGAACATTTAAAATTTGATGTCCCACCAACATCTGAAACTCAATATCTAAGACCAAACTTCTCTTTCTTCCCAAACTCTCTCTTCTTCTAAACTTCCCTATTTCTCTTGAACGTACCACCACCCTTCTAGTGTCTCAAGTTTGAAACCTCAACATTATTTGGGATTCCCTTAATTTTTCCTTACCCCACATATCCAATTAGCTTGCTAGATCTTGCCATATCTGTCTTCATACTATCTCTCAATCTCACCCCATCTCTCATACAGGGGCCATTTCTAGTTGTCCTGATCTATATCTGGCCACTGGACCCAGATGGCTCTGGAGGAGAAAGTGAGGCTGATGACTTTGCATCGCCCTTTCTCAACATAATCCAATTCACTTGCAAGTCATGGCATCATCTTCCTGATGTCATGGTCCTCTTTGAGAACAAAGGACAAAGCACAACCACAACCACCAAATCTCTCACACATCCACTACCTTAGTTGGGGCTCCATCACCTTGTGCCTAGATTATTGCAATAGCTTCCTAATTAATCTCCCTGCCGTAAATCTCTCCCCACTCCAGGCCATCTTGTACTTTGCTGTCAAAGTAATTTTCCTTAAGCACAGATCTGACCTTGTGATTTGCCTGCTCAAGCAAGGCCCATGGCTTCTTCCTGCCTCTTGGATAAAAATATAATTTATCTGTTTATCTTTAAAAGCCTCACGCAGTCTGATCCCAACCTATTTCTCCAGCCCCTTTGGACTTTACTCACCTCTCCCCACCACTTTCCCTCCCATACACTTTGTGATCTAGCCAAACTGAGTTTCTCTCTGTTCCTCACTCACAACCCTCCAGCTTCCATCTCCATACCTGTGAGGTTGTCCCACATTCTGAGAATGCACCCCCTCTTTATCTCTGCCTCATAGAGTCCTTTTCCTTTAAGATTCAACTCAAACACCATCGTCTGCATGAAGCCTCTCCTGATCCCCCAATTGCCAGTGTCTTCCCTTTCAAACTACCTTGTGTTTAATGATTTTGTATATATTTGTATTTATTAGCTTTGAATTTATGCTGTATAAATTTGTATATGTACTTATCTCTCGCTTTAAAATCTCCTTGTGAGGTGGAATTGTTTTATTTTTTTGTATGTCGTAAACTAAAGTACTTCTGTACTTCTTTACTCAGTACTTCCAGGCCTAGCACTGTGCCTGGTACATAGTACACGCTTAATAAATACTTGTTGACTGCTGATTGATTGAATGATTCTGCCCCTCTCCCCTGTCTGAAAGTCTTAGGTATGTTTACTAGGGTTTGATTTGGTTTTCCTGGTATAACTCCTCTGCCAGAAACTGAAGGTTTTTGATTGTCTTTTTTATTTTATTTATTTTTTTGTAATTCTACCCTGGATAATGGTGCTTACTTCTATTTTGTTTTTATTTACTGTTGTTTCATCCAGCCTTGCTGGGATTGGACTTGGAAGAGCTGGGCTGCTTTATACCCCTTCATGCTGTCATCTGAACCAGAAGCGTGCAAAAAATTTGATTGTTCAGTTTCCACGAGGTTTTGCTATGGGGCAAAGGCACAGGAATATTCTGACTTAGTTGGTCTGCTGATCTTCTGGGCTGAGTGGGAACTGGGTAGGTGATGTGGAAGGGAGACTATGGAACTAGTAAAGTTCTTGCTGGAGGCTGGTTGACTGGTTGCTAGCTCCTACAGCTTGGATTATGGGCAAGGAGCCAGGAAGAGGCCATCTGTAGGTCATTATCAAAGTATTGGTGGTGGGAGAGGTAGGAAGAACTCTCTTTTTTTTAAAATACAAATTGGTTGGTGGTTAGACTTGTGTATTATGAAGATTATTTTGAAAGCTATGTAAAAAGTGAACTAGAAAAGAGAGAAACTAGAGGCTAGAAACTAGAAACAATCAAGAAGATATTGCAAGAATACAAGTTAGTGGAGATCAGGGCCTGAAATAAGCTGGTGACCACATGAGAAGGAAGGAAGGAGGAAGGAAGGGAGGAGGCAAAGGAAGGAGAGACAGATTTATTAAGTGCTTACTATATGCCAAATGCTGTACTAAGTGCTTTCTAGATATTATCCTCATTTGGTCTTCACAACAACCCCATAAGGTTGGTGTTATTATGATCTCCATTTTACAGTTGAGGAAACTGAGGCAGACAAAGGTTAAATACTGTGCCAGAGTTACATAGCTAGTGAGTGTCTGAGACAAGATTTGAATTCAGCTTTTCCTGACTATAGGCCCAGGCTTTATCCACCATGCCACCAACTACGTAAAAGGGAGAGATCAGAGATGTTATGTAATAAATCATTGACTCAGGTATTTTTTCTGACATATTTATTGCATGTCTAATATTGTACTAGGTATTGTGTGATGCATACAAAAGAAGAATATAATATGGCTACTATCAGGGAGTTTATATAATAATAGCTATTATTTATATAGCATTTTAAGGTTTAGAAAGTGCTTTACAAATATTTGATTTTGATCTTCACATTTTGCACATATGTATGTGTATGCATATAAGTACATTCAGAATACATGCAAAATAAATACAAAGTTCTTTTGGGAAGGAGGGCACTAGCAGCTGTTGGAGGGGTGGGATCAGGAAAAACTACATATAGAAGGAGGCACTTGAGCTGGATTGTAAAGGAAATCATGGCTTCCAAGAGGCAAAGTTAAAGTGGGAGAGAATTTTAGGCATGAGGGATAGCTGGTGCAAAGGCATGGAAATAGGAAAGGAATTCTTGTCTGTGGGCAAAAACAAATAGTCCAGTTTGGCAATGAGCAAAGGAGAGTACATTGTGAAAGAAGACTGGTAAGGTGGGAAAGACCAGGTTATGAAGAAAGAGCTTTGCCTGAGAGGAGTTTATATTTTATCCTACAAGAAGCCATTAGAGTTTTTGGAGTATGGTATTATGAAATAAGGCAAGAGGTAATGAGCCACCCTGAACCAGGCTAGTGGTTATGTAAGTGAGACCCTAAATAGAGAAGGGGAAGACAAAGTATATTCCAGGGAGAACAGAATGAGCCAAGGCATGAGCATGGCACATATGGAATAGTGATCAGAATTACCTTTCTTAAAGTAGAGGATAAATGCCAAGACTAATGAAAAATGCAGATCAACATCTGAAGTTAAGTCAGATCATAATGGAAGCAGGGAAACTATTCATAGATGAGGTCAGTCTGTTGAAGTCCATATTTTCTTTTTCCTAAACTTGTGACATTGAGATGACTGCCAAGCTGAGCCCATGGGGGGGTGTAGGGCACTTGCCCTTCCCTGTTCTATACCCAGTAATTTCACTTTATTCTGAGTTCAGCCCTGGGAAAGCCTGCATCTAATTAGGGGGACCAGGCTCCCCTTTCTCACACTGTTCTGGTCCTTAAGTCCCCTATTCTAGCATACTGGAAAATTATTTCCTTATGGTCCATGACTAGGGCCTTCCCAAAAAGAAATGTGTAAAAAAGATACTAAGTGAACAAATATGAATCGTATGTGACGTGGTTTATTCCTATGCAGAAAAGGACTGTTAAGCATAAAAGATTCAAGATTGGTCAAGTCAACAAGCATTTATTAAGCACTTACTATATGCTAGGCACTATGACAAGTGGTGGTGATATAAAGACAAAAATATGGTCCCTGATCTCAAGATGAATCTGATTTAGGAGACAACATGGAAATAACTTTGCACAAACAAGAAATATATGAGATAAATAAGGTATAATCTCAGAAGAAAGGTTCTAGCATTGAAGCTGCTCAAGAAAGGCTATTTGCAGAAGATAAGATTTTAACTAAGACTTGAAGGAAGCCAGGGAAATCAGGGGGAGGAAGAGAGGAAAGAGAGAATTCCAGGCGTTAGAGACAGTCGGTGAAAATTCATGGACTCAGAAAATAAAGTATCTTGTGTAAGGAACAGCAAGGATGCCAGTGTTGCTGTATCATAGAGTACATGGTGGGAGTAAAGTGTAAAAATGTTAGAAAAGTAGAAAGGGGAAAGGTTAGGAAGGCCAAAGGATTTTATATTTGATCCTGGGGGTAATGGGGAGCTTTTTGAGTTTATTAAATAAAAGGGGAGGTATGGCCAGACCTATGCTTTAAGAACATCAGTTTTACAGCTGTGGGGAAGATAGGCTGAAGTAGAGAGAGATTTGAGACAGGAAGACCAGCCAGCAGGCTACGCATTGGTTTAGGCATGAGGAGATGATGTCCTCAACCAAAATGGCAGAAGTATCAGAGGAGAGAAGAGCCGTATTAACAGAATGATAAGATCAGAATTCAGCAATAGCTTATAACTATGATTATAGTTAGTTAGGTTTAACATTTAAACCTCAATAGGACACAAAACATTTTTTTACTATTGCTAATTAGGCCTTTTATATTTCACTATGAGATTGCGTTGTCCAGATACTTAGCTGGTGAAAGCCTGCTGAAGAAATGGTCAGACTAGGGGCAGCTAGGTGGTGCAGTGGATAGAGCACTGGCCCTGAAGTCAGGAGAACCTGAGTTCAAATCTAGCCTCAGACCAAACACTTTCACTTACTAGCTGTGTGACCCTGGGCAAGTCACTTAACCCCAATTGCCTAAAAAAAAAGAAAAGAAAAGAAATGGTCAGAGTAGGCTAGTCCTCTTCACAGTGGCCATTCCATTGGATGCAGAAGCTTCCCATACAGTCAATCTACTCCTACCACTGCTGCCATTTAAACCATTCCAGTAGATCATTCTGACATGACTCAAAGACTTTACACCTTTTGAATTCACAAGGTCATCTACTCAAGGAAAGGAAATATGAAAGAGACAGAGGTAGCCATAGACCCAAATGTAAGTTCACCTAGTTTTGGCCTACAACATTAGTTGCTACATGGGCAGAATCATTGTCACATCAGAGTAGAGACTCCTAAAAGGAGTCACATCTTTTGAGATCCACAGACAATTAAAGAGCCCTTGTCATCTCAAATCGTAAACTCTTTAGCCCTGAATCATACATGGCCAGAAGGTGGCCTCAGAGCTCCAAGGTGGGTGGCAAGAACCAGGCCAGGAATGTTTGTACATGTTCTCAGGAGAGGCCTCTTTTATCTCAGTCACCCTTGTGACAGTAGTAAGAGGAAAACAAAATAGAATTAAAGAAAAGTTAGGGATTTTGGTGAAAAAAAGTCATCATTGGACTTTAGTTTTCTCACCTGTAAAATGAAGGGATTGGAATTGATGGTCTTAGTTCCATTCCAGCTCAAAATCCTATGCTACTATGAACTCTAGAGTTAGCATAAATATAAGGATGACAGTGAAGGGACATCTCTCTGGTCTTAATTTTCTCGCCTGTAAAATGGGAAGGTCAAACAAAGTGGCCTTCTTCTCCCTTCCAGCTCCATAATTTTAGAATTTTATGAGAAAAATGTATGAAAGTTGATGAAAGAATAATGTCATTGAGGTTGATGAGGAAAGGAGAAAGTAGAAGTCACAGTCCTTAAGGTTTAAGGAGTAAACTAACTCAGTCAGTTGATTATGGAAGGCATTTTAGTGACTTAATTGAAGGAGAAACCACAAGCCCTTGGGAGTAGTGATACCAGTTGCCCCAAGTGATCAAACTAAGGCCAACAGGGAGAACTGGATAAAGCAAAAACTGACTTTTTTTTTCTTTTTCCCTTGTTTGTTCCTGGCCCCATATGGTTTGGGGAGTGAATTTTGGATGTGCAACTTCCATGTGGGAGAAAAATGAAGTAGGCGTTGTCCCTAGAGTGAAGAAATAAGGACATGCTAAATAAGATATGAGATAATGTCCGAGTAGCCCAGTATTGACCTCAGACAAGAGACGTCTCAGTACATACACCTTTTCCACCTCGCTGTGGAGAGCTGTTGGCAGAGGGTAGCACTGCCCAAAAAAACCCTTTGTTTTAGTTGAAATTCTTGACTTGTTACAATTCATGGGTGTTGAGTCTTATCTGATCCTAGACTCTTCTGGGACTTAATTAAATACCTATGCGTGGGTTGGGAGTTGGCATTGCTATCTCTCATTCTGCCAGGTAATGGAGGAATGCTACAAGAACAGGTATGAGAGTGGGGAGCGAGGATTCCCCCCAACTTAAGTAAGAGATTCCTCCATCCAGATCAGAGAGGTAAGTTGGCCCCCAGGCTGGCTGAGAACCTTTCCTTTCCCTTCAGGGCTGATGCTGTGTTTCAATGTTTTCTGAGGAGGAGGCAGTGTTCCTAATGCATTTGCCAGCACAGCGCACGAGAGTGATTTTTTTGCTCTCCTGGAGACATTCCTGCCTGCAGTTCTGCCAGCAATGTCCTCCCCGCATCCTCTTCTGTTTACTCCCTGCCCAGAGCCCAGATGGATTTCTGAAAATGGCAAGAAGTTGCCTGAGCAAGTTGTGTGTGCCCACGCACGTACATGCACACGAACACACACGTATGCACGCACTCATCATCCAGACGCACCAAGTCAGAAGAACGCAAACCTCCCCAAGGGCCTGTGAGTGATTTCATCCAAGAGGGACATTCCAGGCCACTCTGCAACCTTTCATGTCTCTTGTGAAATCTCTAAACTTGAAAGCAGACAGAAGCATGTGCCAGACATTGTCATCAGTAAGCTGGGAGCTCAACACATTAATCAGCCCAGGGTTGTCTCCAATTAGTTTGTGAGATTAACTCATCCTGTCACCTCTAGGAGGGTACAAGGAGTCGTTGTTCCTTCAACTCACATAACCCCATCTGTCTGACAGGCTCTCAGATGGGGGAAACTTCAGAGCCCAGAAAGGCTCACATTCTCACCTTGTTCCTAGGACCTATGTCTGTGAAGCAGCTCTGACATTACAACGTGGCAAAGGGAAGATGTCAGAAAGAGTTAGGACCAGTTTTCACTGAAAGAACACTCCAGTTTTCTAGTGGATCTGTGATTGTAGCAATGTGGGCATTCTCTCCAACAGTGTGGATCCTAACCCATCCATCCCTCTCTATTCTGTGTGACTCTTTTCCATGCCCTCCCATAAATCTGAGAAAGGAAAAGGACCCACCCAACATCCTGGGGACCTTCTGAAAGAAACACCCAGGCATCCTGGAAATAACTGAAATAAATAAAATAACTATAAAAAATAACTATAAAAACTATAAAGTAAAATAACTATAAAATGAAAAATAACTAGAACAAAATAGCAGACACACACACAAATTGTAATATGCAACAGGCTAAAAACCAAAGATTGGGTGGTTTCCTTCATCTGGGGTGGGTTTTATATTTGTCTTCAGATGGCTAGGGTTATCGTTGGACCATGTAGAGACAGCATGGTGTACTTAATTGGATGATAGATTTTGAGCTGGAGGAACCTTGGAAGACATCTGGTCCAACCCCCTCATTTTACAGATGCAGAAGCTGAGGTCAAGAGAGGTGAGATGACTTACCAAAGGTCACACAACTATTGTATCCCCAGTGCTTAGCACAGTGCCTGGCACATATAAACCCTTAATAAATACTTGCTGAGTATCTGATTGACCTATAGGGCATTCCAAGATGTCAAGATTCTTAATGAGATCCAGTTACTTTCCTTTATTGTTTGGTTGGCTCAGGTTCTGTTTGGGGTTTTTGTGCCTCTGACTCTGAGTCATATGGGACCATCTCCTCCCTGATGGACAATTCATAATGGTGGTGATGGTGTTGGGGGTGGTGATTTGGTTTACAATTGACAAATTACTTTATGTTTATTATCTTTGATCCTTACAACAATCCTATGAAGTAGGTAAAGCAAGAATCTCATTCCATACTGAAACAGAAACGATGGGAAACATTTAAATATGAAAAACCCACAGGTGTATGCTAGAGACACGTGGAGAAAAAGGAATAGGTTTCTACAAGCACCCCACTTTACAGATGAGAAAACTACAGCCTCAGAAGGTTGAATGATTCATCCTAGTCCTCAAATCCCCGTAATTCTACAAAACTGGCTGACATTTCTAGGGTTTTGTGATCTTCTCACTGGTATTTCTAGAGGCCAGCAGAGCTGGGTTTTGTCAGGTAGAGATGACCATTGCTCATTTTTTGCCCCATGGAAAAATATGATTCATTATCAACCATCTTGCTTGATGCCTGATACACCTGGTGAATTAATGAAAGCAGTTTCTTACTATAAACCTGATATGAACCCTTGGCATAAATAAACTCAGTGTCAACATGCAGAATCTTGTGAATTCAATTCAACAGGCATTTATTATGAAATCAAAAGATGTGAGTTCAGATCTTGGTTCTGCCAACTGTGTTAACTTGGACAAGATAAAGAACTTTTCTGGGCCTCAGTTTGCTTATCTCTTCAGTGAAGGAGTTAATAATGTAATGCTCTCCAAGGTCTTTTCCAGTTCTCAATCCTGTTGTTCTCAATACAAGCCGCTTTGCTCAAGGGAGGCTAGTTCAGAGGGACCTCACTTGAGTATAGCAGCTTACAGGTATTTAGTTTTTGGTCCTGGTCACCTACCTGGTTGGTTAGGAAAGCCTGTAGGTTGTATAACTGAGCATATACTCAGACTCTCCAAGTCCTCTTTCCTCAGCACTTGGGTGACTTCACTAAGGTCATTTCTTAGACTCATTTTCCTAATTTTTAAAATGAAGAGACTGGATTGGATGATCACTAAGATCTCTTCTGGCCTTAAAAGTCAATGTTGCTACAATTCTGTCTCATACAAAATGAAGGCTGTGTTCCCGCCTGTCCCCATATTGAGCATAATTGAGAAACCGTCTGTTCAAATTAGTTTGCAAGCTTACTGACTTGTCATTACCTCTATTTTTCTGGCCTTTGCATATGAAAGGATAATAAAGTATCACATCTAACTTCTGTCAGGTAGGAGCAAGTCCCTTTTAATTAGATACAGTTGAATATAGTGCCTGATATAGTGTCGCATCTATGTGATATTAGTGATTGTAGTGGTTTGCTCTTATGGCTGGGAGGGAAATTTTACCTTATCTTTTGAAAGGTAGACTCACTCTTTAGACTTTAATGCAATCATGTCCATTCAGTGAATATTTAATGCATGACTCCTGAACACCAGGTACAGTCAGGTACAGTCCTAGATATTAGGGATAGAAAGATGAAAAATGAGGCAGTCCCTGCCCTGAAGCAACTTTCATTCTACTGGGGAAGGGGGAAGAGTGTAGCGCGCACACACACACACACACACACACACACACACACACGTAAGTAAATACAAAGTATTTTCTGGAAGGAGAGCTCAACTGATGACTAGAGAAATGAGAAAAGATCTTGTGTAGGATAGGGCATCTGAGTTGTCCTTTGAAGGAAGCTGGAGATTTCAAGTGGCAAATGAGAAAAATGAGAATATTCCCGCCATGAGGGTTGGCCTTTGCAAAAGCATGGAGATGGGAGATGGACTATTGTGTGTGGTCGAATTTGACTGGAACTAAGATTCAATAAAGAGGAGTAATATGAAATAAGTTTATAAAGTGAGTGGGAGCCAGACAGTATAGGACAAGGGGAGGGAACCTGAGGCCTCAAGGCCACATGTGGCCCTCTAGGTCCTCAAGTGCGGCCCTTTGACTGAATCCAAATTTCACAGAATTGTAAGGCCATGTGTGACCTCGAGGCCCAGGTTTCCCACCCCTGACAACAGGGCTTTAAATAGTAGACTGTCTGTTTTGTATTTTGTTCTAGATGGAATAGGGAACTACAAAAAAATTTTGAGTAGGAGAGTGATATGGCAGCTCTATGTTTTAAGACTATCCATTTGGCAGCTCTTTGGAAGTAAGCTGTAAGCTGTAAGCAGTAACAGTGAGTTCATGTCCAAAGGAACAATGCCATAGTTTGAATGGAAAATACTTTTCAAGTGTAGTGTTTTCTAAGTGTCAAAACTTGAAGTACATATCATTCATTTAAATCTTATATCTGTCTTCCAGAGCTCACAAAATTTACCCCTAATAGTGGACAGAACTCCTGGTAAGCAAATAAAGAAGGTGAAAATGACCAACTAAGCAGATGATGCAATCCGCAGCGTGTTGCAGATTAGAAGGAGACATCTTAGCCTATGAAACATATTTTAGTGAGAGGGTAAAATGTGGCTTGATTTAAAGCTAATGATATCATGTGTCTAGTCACTTAAGATCAAAAGAAGCCTTAACTATAAAATATTGCTAATGAAACCGGAGCAAAGGGGGCAGGTTCCTACTTCAGATGCTTGGAAGAGAAATTTCACTCTGTGTCCTATGCCAGAGGGGTGTGAGTCAGTCAGACTTCTTGGCAGGGGTGGTCCTTGACACATCAGCTAAGGCATATCCTTACCAGGCATGAACTCAATGAATTTGTCAGCTTCACTCTGTGTCCATTAAGCCTTTCGGTATACTTGGGCATGGGGGCAGAAGGGCTCTTCCCCTTTTCCAGGCTCAGTGACTCAGTATCTTTAAGGGTTAGGTTGGATTATAGTTTGTAGGAAACTGGATATTGCGAAGGAATAGAAATTACTCTGATATGTTCAGCCTCCAAGTGCAAGTATTAAGCAAATACATCTGTGAGGGAGCATAACTTCCTATCTTCTTCTTGAGGGGCGGTAACCAAGGACTAATGAGATTCGACTTTTCTGTCATTTTTATGAGCTGATGCATTGTGCATCTTAGAAGAAGATAAAGAATCCATAGGGTACTGTAATGTCACATACGGAAGCAAGGAAATACAAGGGAAAGAGTAGAGTCTCTGAACCCATAGGATCTGGATTCAAATCCCCCCTCCTCCCTCTGTTTGTCATCTGTTTGACCTTGGGGAAGTCATTTACATTCCTCATCTACAAAATGAGGTCTAGATCATGTAAATCACTCGAAGTCCCAAATGACATGTCCTTCTGGAAGGCAAAGGATTCCTTAAAAATAAAACTACCACTGATCAAGATACCTTGTACCCTGAAGCATGAAGGGATTAGGGGTAGGATGGTAGAAGCAGAATATAAAAGGATACTAAGGACAAATCCTTCCCCAAGTCTAATAGAAATTCTCAGTCTGTTTGGGTTTCCTTCCCTCAATTCATCGTGAGCAGAATTTCCACTTGAACTCACAGCCACAGTGCCACAGAGGCACTGAGTAACTGTCAGGGTGTCACTCACGGCTCAACCAAAGCACTCACGTTTCCTTTCATTCTCGCCTCGAGTTACTGAAAACATTTGCTAAAAAATTGCTGCCCAACTCAGGAGCTGTCAAAGGTAATTGTGTTGCACAAAAGTTACCAAGAAGCATGAAATAATATGGTTACCACCTGGAGACTGTGAGTTAATAGAACCTGTCTGATGACCCGCCAAGTCTTGCCACATGTGAACATGCAATCCTCTGTCTGTAAACCACCGCAGCATAAATTTGTGGGGGAGAGGTGGATCAGATGGCTCTTAGCAGCAATTTACATACAAATCCCTGTGTAAGAGTCTTAAAGTTCAGTAGCCAGGTCGTCAAATCCAGTGAGGTCTGAGGTTTGGTTTGGTTGTTGTCGTGTTTTTTGTTTGTTTGTTTGTTTGTTTGTTTGTTTGTTTGTTTTTGATGGGGGTGGGGATTGGTGGAAGTTGGAAGAAAGCACAGGGTTGTAGGAAGGAATAAAGACAATGAAAGCTTGGCACCGTGTGTGCTCCCTACCACAGAAGGCAAGAGCTCTATTTTACTGTCCCCATAAGCTAGTGGTGACAAATGGCCTTGGTGTCTGAGAAGATGAAAAATCAAAGGAGCAGAAGGTTAAAAAGGATCCTGGAGGGGCTTGCCCAGCAAAGAGTCTAGTATCTTTATTTTTTTAAATTATTCTATCTTGCCCTGACAGTCAGTTCTACTGTTTCACATCTCAAAAATAAAAGGTGGTTTATTTTTATTTGCATCTTGCAGGCCACCCTCACAGACTCCCAGGGTGTTAGTGTTTTCCTCAGCGTGTTGTGGACGGATCATGAATCTAGAGCCCAAAGGGACATCAGAAGACAACCTCTTCGTTTTACAGATGAAAGTAATGTAATGGAAAGAACACTGAACTTCGAGCCTTGGGGAATAAAGGAATAAGCATTTATAAGGTGCCTACTCTATGCCAAGCGCTCTATAAATATCTCATCTGAGCCGAAGGACCTGGGTTTGGAGTCAGACTCCAACACTTAATAGCTGTATAAATTTGGGCAAGGCAGTTTCTCTGCCTCAGTTTCCTCATCTGTAAGATTAGGGGGTTGTACTCGATGAGCATGAAGCTCCCTTCCCATTCTGAATTAGCTGATCTAATTACTCAAAGGCTACAGGAACTTACAGTTTTTCATCTGAAGGTGCCAAGTTTATTGCAGGATTTAAACCCTAGGTCACACTTCTTCAATTCAGGTCACATTTCTACTCATTGTCTTTGGGTTAGACAATAATCAGTAAGGGTTAAGTATCCACAAATCCTTTTATAATATAACTAATCTCCCTGATTGATTAGTTTTGTAAGTTCAAATGTTTCTGTCCTAGGTTTTCTTAAAGTGCAACTCCTGTGTATCTTTGTTACACAAAGCTTTGCCATCTACTCGGCACTTTGACATAGAAGGGTGTAACCACACCTTAGTTAAGAATCACTGAGACAAGAATATTTGAATAAAATTATGATTGATCATGAATGTGTTCCTTTTTCTCTAGGTCAGCTTAATTATAAATTTATAGGTGTCCTATATCATCAACAGTAGAAAGAACAATATGCTTTTTGGCCAATAAAAAGTGTTGGTCAATAAGAAAGCTATCTATTCTCATATGGAATTAGTCCTAGAACAAAATGAAGAAATTGATTCCTGCTTCATTTCTTTGGCAAAGAAAGAAGGCACTAAGGGCTAAGGGGAGGAGAACATAGGGGAAAGCTACAAAAGTATTTTTTGAATGATTGATGAAGAGAACATCTTTGGCATATTGGGAAGAGTGTTGTATTAGGAATCAGGAGATATGAATTCTTATCCTGGCTTTGCCACTAAGTAGATCTGTTACCTAATCACTTAGTCTTTCTGGCAGTTGATTTACTGGTAAAATGGGTGCATTAGTGTTGGCATGTTAAGGAAGCCAGGGTAGCTGAGATATGGGGTGACAAGCAATAGCTATAAGCAATAGCTGTGAGGAGGTTACCAGTTTCTCTCCTGTGAGATTGCCTGCAGGCAGTAAGTAAAAGCTAGAAGAACTACTACTTGTGCTGTGGTCCGCCATGCTTCATTTTTGATAAAAGGAAGAAGAGAGAGCCAACCAATCCCTCTTTAGCAGAGAACTATGGATCCACAGGCCCAGTATTCCTAGATGTCTTTCTCTGTGTGCCTGTGTTTGTATTCCTCTGTTATATATGTCTCTAGAGAAAATTTATGTTCTAGGATATGTGGAAAGTTGCCTGAGGTATTAGAAACAGAGAACCCCTAAGCTCTGGAAAATGATGAATCTGGGGCAGCTAGGTGGCACAGAGGATAGAGCACTGGCCCTGAAGTCAGGAGGACCTGAGTTCAAATCTGGCCTCAGATCAAACACTTGACACTTACTAGCTATGTGACCCTGGGCAAGTCACTTTACCCCAACTGCCTTAAAAAAAAAAAAGAAAATGATGAATCTGAGTTAGAAAGTTATTGACAACAATATCCTTGATAGCACCTTCTGAACCTTTACCTATCTCCTGCTTGTGCCTGTCAGAAACCAGGGGATTCTCAAAAAAAGCCAAGATGAGTGCCAGGTTACTCCGTAGCACCTAAACTTTTTGCCCATGGACAAGGATAATCCAGTGCAGGACAAAGTGCTGAAAAGAAGGGGGTAAGTGGGTGGGCAGTCAGGGAGTGGGAGGACTTACAGGTAGGTCATGATGACTATGAGTTCAAATGATGTGAAATTCAATTTAGTGTGAATTATAAAATGATTCCTGGCCATATTTAATGCAAGTCAATTTCAGTTAATGTGATATGTATGAGCTAGTCAAGAGTTTTGTTTTTTTTAAGGCAATTGGGGTAAAGTGACTTGCACAGGGTCACACAGCTAGTAAGTGTCAAAAGTTTGGTCTGAGGCCAGATTTGAACTCAGGTCCTCCTGACTTCAGGGCTGATGCTCTATCCACTGCATCACTTAATTGCTCCTAGTCAAGTGTTTTTTATTTGTTTGTTTGTTTGTTTGTTTGTTTGTTTTGGTGAGGCAATGGGGTTAAGTGACTTGCCCAGGGTCACACAGCTAGTAAGTATCAAGTATCTGAGGCCGCATTTGAACTCAGGTCCTCCTGACTCCAAGGACAGAGCTTTATCCACTGCGCCATCTAGCTGCCCCTCTTAGTCAAGTGTTTTAACATGGTTCTTTACCTGCCATTGGGGCAGTCAGGTGGCACAGTGGAGAGAGTGCCAGGCCAGAAGTCAGAATGACTCATTTTCCTGAGTTCAAATATGGCCTCAGACACTTAGTAGTTTGTGATACTGGATAAGTCACTTAACCAATTTGCTTCATTTTTCTCATCTGTAAAATGAGCTGAAGAAGGAAATGGCAAGCCACTCCGGTATCTTTGCCAAGAAAACCCTAAATGGGGTCACAAAAAGTCAGACTTGACTGAAAACAATTCAACAATAACATGCCTGTCATTGCTTGTGGATGTACTATGCTGCTGCATATCATTATTACTAGTTTTTGTATTGATTTTTTTTTAAGTAGGCCTTAACGTGGCCAAATGGAAGAATATTTTAAATGGAAAAACCACCAGTACAAAAAAAGGAAAGATGTTCCTATATTAGAACAAAAATTTGACGTAATTGGATGACAAGAACAATGTCATGGTAACTCCAAAATAGGGTGGGATGTTGGAATTTCTGAACCCATGAGACAGAATTTTTTAGGAATACAAATGAAAGAATAGAAAAGAGGCAAAACTTGTCACATCTATAAACAACTACAGAGAAGCCAAAGCCTACGGTGATAGAAGAGCTTCTTTCAGTTGGAAGGATTGAAGAACGTGATCAAAAGGCATTCCTCTTAGCAGAGCATCCATTCAGACAAAGGCTTCAAGTTTATTTAAGACAGTGAAAGAAAATGGAAATGAAGTGGATAATGACTAAACATTTTGCTGCAAGTGTTGGTTGGTTCAATTGCTTGAAAATTCAAATTCAATTGCATAATGTTTAAAATTGATAAAGAGGTGGCCGGTATAGAAGAAGTTGCCACAGCTGTGTATTCTGTTGTTTTGAAGTAAACAGGCAAGAAGGTGGATACCGATCAACACATATTTAATGTGGATGAAAAAACCTTATTCTTGAAAAGAATGCCTCCTAGAAATTAAATTTCTAAGAAAGAAAAAAAAAAACTCAACCTGGAGTGAAAGTATCTAACAATCTCCTAACAGTTTCATTGGGAGATAATATGGAAGGAGTTTTTAGATTAAAACCAATGCTTGTTTATCAGTCTTGGAATCCTCACATTCTGAAAGCCTGAAACCATCAATTGCTCCCAGGTCTTTGGCGATCAAATAAGTGACCATGGGTGACTAAAGCTGTTTTCAAAGATTAGTTCTCAAGTTTTTTTAGCCCAGTTGTTGAAAAATATTACAAGGACAAAAATACCACATTTAAGGCATTACTGATTTTAGATAAAGCCCCAGGTCATCCAACTATATTTGATTCATTGTGCAAGAATGTGTGCGTGAAAACTGGCTGATGTGGATAAAGCTTCTACTGGTAAATGTATGAAGGTGTAAAGAAAGAGAAGACAATTCTATCTCCACTGCTAAAATGTTTTATATAAAATGTAAAAACTTTTTTTGTCATATTGTCAACATAGACTTATATTTAGATTTTGTTGTTGTTCAATCATTTTTCAGTTATGTTTGACTCTTCCTGACCCCATGTGAGATTTTGTAGTCAAAGATACTGGAGTAGTTTACCATTTCCTTCTCCAGCTCATTTTACAGATGAAGAAACTG
This sequence comes from Vombatus ursinus, assembly GCF_900497805.2. Taxonomy (NCBI): domain Eukaryota; kingdom Metazoa; phylum Chordata; class Mammalia; order Diprotodontia; family Vombatidae; genus Vombatus; species Vombatus ursinus. The sequence goes on from NW_020954619.1 coordinate 11,911,097, forward strand.
AAGCAAACAGGGTTAAGTGACTTGCCCACAGTCACATAGCTAGTAATTGTCTGAGGACAGATTTGAACTCAGGGAGATCGGTCATTATCCACCGTGCCACCTAGTTGTCCCAATATTTAGGTATGCTATTCAGTAATTTTTTTATTTTTAAAATTTTGCTTTCTATAACTTTTCTTTCCTTTGTAATAAACTTAAATAAGAAATAGATTTTTCCTCATCCTTTACTGCTATATTATGTTGATAAACGGATACAATGTTTTTTTTAAATTTTTTTGTTGTATATTTCCATTTGGCTGGAATTAATTGCTGTATTTGACATATAATTTCAAATAGTGTGAATTCAAATAACGCACTTAAAGAGGCAGACTTCCTTTCAAGGTTAATATAAACTGGCTAATTTATTTGGAGTCAGAAGACTTGGGTTCAAAGCCTGGCACCAGATCTGTTGCATGTCTGACTTTGAACAAGTCACTTAACATCTTTGATCCTTATCCATTAAATGAGGGGGTTGGATTAAAGATAATTTCTGAGGTTCTTTTCAGCTCTAAATCTACATGTATATTTTATATGTGCATATATATATATAACATTTTATATATGTGTATATATGTATACAAATATAGTTAAATGGGAATATATGCACATACATTCCTATATATGTGTATATATAATATGCATTTATGTATGTGTGTGTGCATATATATATGTATATATACTTTTTTTCCTATCTCCCTGGTTAAACCACACTGGCCCAGCAGCTCGTGGAATAGCCCATAATATATCTAAGAAAAATTTTGTGCTATATTAAATATTGGGCTCATACATACATACACCAAAATATTTATAGTAGCCCTTTTTTGTGTAGCGAAGAATTGGAAACAAAGCACAGATGCCTATCAACTGGGAAATGGCCAAACAAATTGTGATCCATGAATGGAATGGAATGTCACATCATTTTAAGAAACCATGAATATGAAAAATTCAGAGTAGCAGGGAAGTGAAATAAGCAAAAAGAGGGAAACAATACACACAGTACCTACCACAATATGAGGAAACTAGGATGGAAACAAAACCAAATTCTGTGTAATTAAAACTATCAAGTTTGGTCCTTGAGATTTCGTACCTCCCTTTCTTCATCTTGTAGGTGGAGGATTTATGGGTGCAGAACACTGCATATCATGTTAGACTTGATTGATGTGATGGGTACTTTTACTAAACTACTTTTCTCTTTCATTTTTCTTTCGTTTTTACAATGAACATCTCTCTGGAGATTCAAGGGGAGAACAAATAAATTAAGGTAATATTAAAAAAGTTATCAATAAAAATTAAAAAGCATATTGTGCCTCAGTACACTGGGTACTAGCAGTAACCACATGGGTGGGATGGTATGTGTATTTGCATGGAAGAAAGAATAGCAGGATATGAACTCCATTTGAAAGAAAAACTAGGGGTGGGGTATAGATGGGTATTTTTATTTCTGAAAGCACATGCAGAGTCAAAATAGGCTTATTTGATAGTCCTTTATTCTGGAGAATGAGCGTATGCCTCTATCTTTGAACTGCAGTTCAAAGCTTCCTGCTCTGTTTAAAAAGAAAAAAAATCTTTCATAGCCTCCAGTCATTTTATTTCACAGAAATTATATACCTCCCTCTTAAGTGTCCTCCAGTACCTGTCATATGGCAATCTGTCCTCCTCTGGCCCAGCCTCCCCATCCTGTGTCTGTCTGACAGTCTGTCTCCCTAAACCCTTCTCTAACCCTCCTAATGGATAAGCAGACTCCTTTCTGTCTCTTTACAACCATTTACTGTGAAGCCAACATAACTCCTCTTCACCTCTTCATCCCCCTCCTCCATCTCTCCCCCCCCAACACACTTTGCTCCTGTTGCTTCCTGATTCCTCCCTTCAGCTGCCCTGTCCTGGTTTCCACTGTAAAACATCTGCGAGGACCCTAGGCAGGGAAAGTGTCCACAAGAGGTGACCCTGCACCTCTCTTACTGATGTCTCCTTTCATCTCAGGGGATTATGAAAGAAAAGTGTGAAGAAATGTAGCTGCTAGGAAAAAAAATCTTCGTGATTTATACCATCATTACCTAGTAGGGTTAGAAACAAGGGCTTATTTATTCTAATAAGCCAAGAATCCTCTGGCTCTCCCCAGTGTTTTTGCCCTTGCTTTGCCAAATGTTTTCTCCCTCTGTGGTAACTGGGAGGACAGCACTTTGCTCAGGGTTTTTATTCCACATGGAATGTTAAGAGAGTTCAGATGCTGAGACAGGTCATGGCAGTGGGGGTGGGGAGAGGTGTGAGCTTATCCAGATCTATGTCTAAGGCAGGACTGTTTTTAAGTTGACACAGTGCTAAATAAAAAGCACCTTTCTTTGATCTCAGTGACTTCCTGGGTAGACTGTCTGATTAGATAAAGATCACATATCCCCCATCCCTTAAGAAGCCGTAACCTTAGCTTGGCTGCAACTGCTTGTCCCGTACCCCTCTGTTTCCCTCTCACTCCTGACTTGTTCTCTGTCTGTCTGTGTCTCTCCCCTTATTTCTAGTTTTTCTTCTTTCAATCTGGGTAGGAAAATGAAGGTTGTGGAACTGGGGCATCACTCTGATCCTCAGAGAAGACATTGGGTAGACTGGTTAAAAATGAAACAATAGATTTTGAGAGGCTCAAATGGACTTCATCTGGTTCTGGGCATCAAAGGAAAATCAGTCTCTTCCTAAAATATGGTTAAGCCCTCAGGATGCTATGAAACAAATTGGTTGGTAGGGGGAGAGGAAAACTCAGCCCCTCAACTGGGTACATTAACAGAGAAAAGAAAGGGGGGTGGAGGAAGGGAAGAAATGTGTTTCCTAGGACTGCTTGTAGCACTTAGTATTAACCCAGGCACCCAGTGGATGCCCTATAAACATTAATTGAGGATGATGAGCTGACTCATATGGTTGGACCATATGTGTGTTAGAAAGGTGACTTAGAAAACTGGTTAGAAATAATGAGCTTTTGAGTCCCAAATCATTTAGTTGATGAGACTTTTAATGGCTCCTATAAAAGCCAGGATTTTAGGGGCTCCTCTATTATTTTCTTCTTTAGACCCAAACATCAATCAATCAATAAAATATTTATTAAGCACCTATGATATACTTGGAACTGTGCTAAAAAACTAGAGAGATATAATCCAAGGTTTCTACCAGTGTTCCAGCTAAACTACCCTCATGCTTGGCCAAGCAGGACGCAAATACCTCGGTTTACAACTTTTATTTGCCTCTTGGAATTTGAAGGTAAATGGGATGACTTTTTTTTCCATTCAGCTCCTTTCTTTCTCTTCCTGCTGCCCTAAGACTCCCAGATTCAAGGTTGTTAGCCCTCAAATACCATAGTTATCTGTTAGTAATTCCACAAAATTAGAGAGAACATTGGTCCTTGTCCTCGAGGCACTTATAATCTAATTGGGGAAATAAACTGCCTAAAGAACAATACAGTATAAGATAGTATGTAATCAAGAAGACACTATATAATCATACTAAGTGGTAAAGTTCAGTTCATACAATGGGAGGTTTAAGAAGAGAGGGACCAGTGTGGGTGGAGCTTGGAGTAGCTGGGGGAAACCTTATGGAAGAAGTGGGCTTTGAGTTGGGTCTTTGCTCTATGAGGGAAAAAATCTTACTTCTATGAGGCTGAGGCAGTCTCTTAAAAACCTCCACACAAATTGTCAGGTTTTTTTCTATTCTTTTTGGAGTGATGGCTCCCCATTGTGCCCCTCCCGCTACACACACTGATACCCTTGGTCATGGTCCAGGCTATTCGGGAAGACTGTATCTTTTGCAGTGGGGTACTAATATGCCACAGTGAAATTTTCTACTGTTCTTCATTGATGCCCAAAGACCATTGCTGCTCAAATACCCCTGTATCTTCCCTTGTTCCCTCTCTTCAAGAGCCTAGTCCTGACTAAGTAGAAAGAAACAGGAAGGGAACAGAATGCTCCTAAAGCTAGCATCTTCTTAGAAGGAAGAGACCAGTAGCAGGCATTCTGGGCTCCTCGTGTCCATCCTTAACTTCTGCAAGTTACACCCTCCGGCTTGCCAAGGAGTGAATGAAATCTATCATGCACCGTGCCATTAGGATTAGATGACCTCCTCCCAACAGGCCAGGAAAATACATTCTCGGGATGCCAGACCCTAAACAGAAATTCCAGATGTATTAGACCATGGTTGCTTTGTTCCTTCCTTGAAAAATGCAGAATGAATGCAGTTACCCCACAGGCCACCAGGTATAAAGGACCAGTTTCACCAGGAGATGGTCCTAACTTTGCCTCTTTGAAGAGAGGTATGAATTTCATTATGGGCAGGCAAAGTCACAGTTCAGCAACTCATCATTGCAGGCAAAGGGGAAACCATAAAACTCTGAAAACTGGCCCTCTAAGACTTGTGCTGCTAGCAAATATTTGAGTTGGACGAGATGGGGAAGACTATGTGTGGAAATACTCTTTAAACCTTTCAACCTCCTGTTCTGCTGTCACCTGTCTTTTCCATGTTGCTCAAATCTGAGCCAGACTTCACTTTCTCCCATCTTTCTCATGGGTGAGTGTTCTCTGTTAGGATTAAGGGAAGATCAGACCTCAACCCTTGGCCTCTGTTAAACCCAAACACGATGTGTATCAGGAGCACCTGACATGCAGTACCTCTGTCTTACTTAGCTTCCAATTTCTGACTGGAACTAGAAACACCTGGGGGTGGGCAAACGACTGCAGGGGAATCTGTTCCTGTGTTGTTTTTTTTTCTAGCTTTGAGGGAAGATCTTTTATAGTTTAGTTTTTGTGAATTTTGTAATTTTTTTCTTCCCAGAGGAATAAGTTGTTGAGTGTATTTCAGGATAGAACTTTAATGTCTGAATGTTGAAACTTTGGTAATAAGGAGAAGAGAAGAGAAAGGAATAGAGGGCCTATTATGTGCCAGGCATTGTGCTAAGTGCTTTTGCAAATATTATCTCATTTGGTTATAAAAAGTGAGAGGGGGAAAAAATCAATGAGTGCTCATTAATTTTCAGATAGAAAATTTGAATTCTTAAGGTTCACAGAAAAGGATAAAGTTTGCTTTTTTCTTCTATTGTAACTTTTGCTTTGATTTGTTTTTGATCATAAAACAACCAAGTGTGCCCTCTGGGTACAGACCATTGAAGTAATGGTGGTGGGTGAGTGAGGAACTTATGGGAAAAACAAAATAAATTCACAGAGAAATGGCCATAGTGACAGAGACAGTGGTCCATGTATAGTCAGCAAATTATAGTACCTGAAAATGCTAAAACTTTATCTTTTAGAGCCATTTGTACTTTTCAAAGCATTTTCCCATCTATTATTAATTTGCTTTTTACAGTAACCCCGTGTGGGAGACAAAAAAAATCTTTAAATGTATGTAATGTATGCTCTGACCTTGTTCTCCCACAGTGAAACTGGCTACAATTCCCCCTCAATGTCTTAGGAGGGTACCCCAAGTGTTTGGAGGTGATTTGAAATGGAGGCATTTCTCTAATGCTATAAGATTGAGCCCAATTCCAAAGTAATCACACTTTTGTTAGCTGCCAGTGATTAATGCCTCAGTTCCATTTAACCAGTGAACACCAACTAACTTTTATAAGGGGAAATTTACTTTGAAGACATAGAAGTACCAAAATACCAAAAATATCTGGCATAGACTCCATTTACTGACCTCCTGGTCTACTGCTATCTTAATCTTTCAAAGTCATAGCTATCTCTAATACTCTTCACCTAAATAGAAAATATCAAACATCAAGGCCTATATTCACCAGCCACATGTTGGCCTTTATTCCCAGGCCTACACACAATTATTTCTCTTTTGTCACCAAAACATAGGCAGGCAGGAAGGTATTAGACCAATTATACACATACATAGGGACAGGCCTGGGTTGGATTGACTAATGGCTTTCAAATGTACCCCAATTCTGGCTCTAGAGCCGATCAAAAAGGCTTTCTTTCACTCTGTAGCTAATAGACCAGGACTAGGTACAGAACGTCTGCACATGCTCCAAAGTCCCACATAGAGATTGCATTAGCCAAGCACCCTGCACATGCTCGTAAGGGCTGAAACCATTGTCTAGTTCCACGTCAACCCAACGATAAATATGTAAGCACTTACTCCCAGCCAGATACTGTCCTAAGCACTGGGAATACAAATAGAAGCAAAAAAGGAAGAAGGCCCTTGTCCTCAAGGAGCTTATATTTTAATTAAGAAAGACAAGACATAAAAGGAAGTTAAAATATAGAGTGTATGGGGTGGGGCAAATAGTATATGGTGGAGAAAGGAGTCCAGAAAGTCAGGAGAGAAATGACAGAGTAAACATGGGTAATCTAGGTCCTTCTTTAAAATGGAGGTTCCAGAAGGAACTGACCAATCAGAGGAAGGAGCTGTACGAGCAGAGGGATCTTCCAGGGTGAGAAGGCTGATGGTGAATGATGATGAAAGAAGTTTGGAGAATCAAGAGCAGAGCCCAGAGAGGTATGAAGGGATGACATGCAAATTTTACAGATGAGGAACCTGAGGCCCAAAGAGTCTGAGTGCCTTTTAAGGTCATACAGTGAGCTTGTGGAAAACCAGAACTAAAGCCAGGGTTTCTGACTCTCAGGCTGCTACTATTTCCTTTAAGTCGAGCAAGAGATTCTTTATTACTAACCTCTGCCCTTGATAGAATGGAAATGCCCAGTTGTTGACATAATGGCAGGGTTTTTGGAAGCTCTGAGAGCTCCTACTCTGAAACACCTTCTTAATTTTCCCTGGGGGCAACGTGGATATACAAATCATGGCCTGAGCCCCCATCCACTACAACGTTCTGTTACTAGATTGTGCAAGAGTCACCAATCCAATAACAAAAGTATTTAAGATGTAAAAATGTAAACCACAAAAAAACAGTGCAATCATTCTCTGCTCCCTTCTCCTCCTCAGATGCCATAGAAAACTTATGAAGAAGTGAGAAATCTGGGCAGATGGGCTGAAGAAGTTTTCATAATTCTCCCCATCTCCTCTGAGCATCTCCTCCTTTCTTTGTGGTGAAGATCTACTTTCCTCTCAAGGCAGGCTTGAATTTGCTGAAGACACACAGCTTGGCTCTGAGATCATGAGGATTCTGTTAGATCTCCCAGATTTGGGAATGTCATGGCAGTACTGTCCTGTGCACCATCCTGTCTGTCTCTCCACTCCATCTATAGCTTGCCTCTCTATTTCTTCTTATTCTAGAAGACCTAGCAGCCTCAACTGTCTTTCTTATATCACCACTCTTATGTCACTGCCTGCTCACAGTTGGTCAGGACGGTGAAGGTTACCCCTTTCCACTCATTTTCGTGTCTCTTTTTTATATTTTTCCAAATTCATACCATCTGGTGCAGTATTGGCCTTTAAGAGCAAGTCCCTCTGAGAACATGACATCCTGGAGCTTTCTCCAATGAACAGCAGCTTCCCTACCTCATTTATAACTGTGAGCAATGGAAGCTGTGCTCCTGTGGTGAGAATACAACACTGTTCATGGGTGAGAATCTCACAGGATGATCAAGCATCATTACAGAGAGTACCTATACTGATGAAATATAGATTTAATAGAGTATTGGCATCTCCCCAGCACCTAGCATGCCTTGAATTTAGTAGAAGCTTAATAAATGTGCCTGGTCCTTTTGCCACTTATGGCCCAGGGTTCAGTATTTAGTCCCTGAATCTCAAGTCCATTGGGTTCTGGGTTAGGAAAAAAAAGGATCTAATTAGGAGATTTATAGATGATCCCCAAGGAGCTTTCTAGCTCAACAATATGAAGTGACTTCTTGTGAGGTCCCACATCATTTAAGCTTTGAACTCAGAGGGTAACTAGCCTTACCTGCAGATGCCCACAACACCAGTAATATCTGCTAATGGTTTGACTTCAGAACACTTGAAAGGTCAGGACACATCTCCCCCCACTTTATGACTGATGCTTGAAACTTCTTTAACTGGGGACGAAGTCTTTCATTTCACACTGAGATAAAAGCTGAAAATATAAATATGCCAGGGAGAAGCAAAACATTGACTTACATTTAAACTAGGGTATACATGGCTGTTAATAGAACCTTTATTTAAGAACAGGTTTCAATGGGAGTAGGGGAGAAGAAGAAAAGGAAGGGCATAGGAAGGGGAGAGTTGGGGAGGATTTGGGATGCCAAGGAAAGACACATGTTTTATAGTTTTGTCTAATAATATTATTTTCAAAGCATCATATATTTAATTCACTCACAATAATGTAGGCAATGAAGCATATTATCTTTTTTTAAAATAAGAAAACCAAGGTTCAGGGAAGGTTAAATGATTTTCTGATCATTACATTTCTAGCAAGAGAGGATCTGAAACTTGAACAAGGTTTTCTAGCTCCAAATTCCAGACTCTTCCTACTATACCACCTTGCCCAGAAATTAAGACAGATGGAGAAAAACAGAGATAGAGGAGAAAAAGACCTGGTATAATACAGAGGAAAACAAGGGGTGGGAGATGCTAATTGATCAAGAGGAATGTTCTTGTCTGTTCTCCTTCGTGCATTCTCACTGATGCTTCTGGCATAGACATTGTTTTCATAGGGCCATAGATTTAGAGATGGAAGAGAACACAGAGAGTATCTTTCCCAAACCTCTCATTTTACAGACGAAGAACCAAAGATCAAAAGAATTCAAGTGACTTGCTCAAAGTAAGTGACCAAGTCAGAATTTGAACTCAGGTCTTGTTCGAGTTCAGTGCTCTTTTCACTAAACCACAACTGTCTTCCATCTAGCATCAGACGGGTTTTATTAAGCTCTTCCTGTTACTCCAGTAGTAAGCTAGGTACTATGGAGGATATCAGAGCATAGATTGAGAGTTTATAGGAATCTTGGAAGAAATGGAGTCCAAACCTCTCATTTTAAAGATGAAAAAATAGAAAACCAGAGGAGCTGAGCAACTTTTCCAGGGTCACCCAGCTCATAAGGGTCTCCAGTTGGAGTCAAACCCAGGTTTTTCCGCTCAAAGTCCTGCTGCTATTCATTATGCCTTGGGGACCTTAGACATCATCCTGTTAGGATCATACATTTAGAGCTCGAAGGATCCTTAGAGACCATCTGGTCCATTGGGTTCTGGGCTAGGAAAAATGTATCTAATTAGGAGAGACATATTTGGTTAACTGGTCCAGTCCAGTCTTTTCCATTTTATTGAGAATAAACCAGGGCCCAAAATTACTGGAGCGACTGGCCCAAGATTACAGAGCTAGTTGATATTAATCGGGGACAAGCAACTCGTGCATGGTCACAAAACAAGTAAGTAGCAGAGCCATGACTGGAATCTAATAGGACTTCATGAAGCAATTACCAAGTCCTCAAAAGAACAAAGTCTACCAACCCTAAATCTGCTGCTAACTAAGCAAGCTTATTATGAAGCATAAGCCTGAGTCAGATTCTCTATCCTAGCTCTAAAGGTTTAGGCAAAGGGATGTGCTGGACATAGTCCTGTGATTTTACTGTTTGTTCTAAGTTCCTCTGGAGACCTAAACAGTTTTATCAGATATTTTTATTGCTCCTAGTTATTAACTTGGTTTACATCTCCTTTCCTCACTTGTCATGTTTCATTTTGCGTTCTAATCGTTTGTGTATGTTTTATCTCCCTACTAGACAGTGAATGTCATGGGAGGGAGAATCTTATCTTTCCTAAACTTATCTCCCTCAATGTCTGCATATGATGATCAAGGACTGTTTTTGAAATTGTTGTTGGTATAGAGCATAATGGAAAGCCCCAGGAGGCCTGAGTCTCAGATCAGCCCCCAATTTACTTGTGACCTTGGATAATGCACTTGGCTTCTCTGGGTCCCAGTTTTCTCACCTGCAAAATGGGATGTTATCTCTTTCAGCTCTAAGCTTCTATGATTCCACACAAATCTCATTCTCTCCCAAGCCCTGGGTGCAGGGCAAGAGGTCTGCAGTATAAAATGGCACAGAGATGAGAAACTTGATGCTATGTTAGTCTCTTCTGGAGGCATCCTTGTTCAGCATAAGTTGAGCATGATAGTTGATGCCAGGTGTGAGAGGATTTCTCAGACATCTCTTTTCTTTCTTTTTCCCCCCTAAATTGAAAAAAAAACCAGTTGAACATTAACACAAACAACTAAACTAAATCAATGTCAGTGTATGAAATGTTACATAACACTTTTTCAGTCTCTCCCTTTAGGTCTTCAATATCATTCTTTGTCAATCTCATTCAGTTTTCCACATATGAATTTATAGTTCATATATATTCCATTCTTCCAGTTCTGCTGTTTTCACCATTTGCATTTTTTCATATAGATCTTCCTAGATTTCTTCATATTCCTGATATTTGCCCATCCTAACTGTATTGTAATATTCTATTATCTTAATGTATAATTTTATCAAATTATTCCTTTATTATTGAACATTTAGGTTGCTTCCAGATTTTTTAAATTACCTAGACTATTGCTACGAAAATCTTTGAAAAGCTAGATCTTTTTCACATTGTTGATGACACTTTCAGGGTATAGTCTTAGCAATGGACTTATTGCATAAGAGTTACTTTCCCTTTACTTAGACATTTTCTGTGAGTGGATCTACACCAGCATTTCCCTCTTAAATTTTTTTAAATTCAATTTTATTTTCAGTTCTTGATTCTTTTCCCTCTCCTACCCATTGAGAAGGCTAGAAAAACAAAAACCATTACAAAAATATATAGTCATGCAAAACAAATTTCTTTATTAGCCATATCCAAAAGAAAAAGGAAAAGGAAAGGAAGAAAAGATGCTTAACTACGCCATTTTAGTCCATTACCTCTATTTGGAGGTGGATGGTATGTTTTGCCATGAGTCCTTTGGAGCTGTGGTTGGTCACGTGTTGATCAGTTACCAAGTCTTTTAAAGTTGATTGTCTTTACAACACTGCTGTTATTGAGTAAGTTATCCTTCTGGTTCTACTCACTTCACTTTGCATCATTTCATAAAAGTCTAATTAATGCCTCCCTTAATCTACCCTTCTTCTTATTCTCCTCCTTTCCTTTAATCCTTTTCCTTCCTATTTGCGTGTTGTAACACATGTAACACATGTAAAACATGTAAAATGTGTTTCTGTACCCAGCTGTATATATATGTGTCCTTCTCTCCTTTAACCAGTTCAGATGAGAATGAAGTTCAAGTGTCATTAACTTCCCCCTCCCGCTGCCCCTTTCTTGTATGAATTCCTCTACAAGCATCCCATTTATGCAAGATAATTTTCCCCATTCTTCCTCTCCTTTCTTCCCTCTCCCAGGGTATTCTTCCCTGCCCATTCCATTCTTCTTCTGAGATTATCCAAACATAAAAAAATCGTACCCAGGCCTTCTATTTAATCAGACTCTCTCTATGACCCTTGATGATGATAAAATTCTGAAGTGTCTACATTTATCATCACAACGTATAAGAATGTAAAGAGTTTAACCTTGTTTAGTCCCTCATGTCTTCTCCCTCATATATATGCCTTTTCATGTTTTTCCTGACGCCTGTGTTTGTATGTCACATTTTCTACTCAGCTCTAATTTTTTCATAAGGAATGCTTATGAAAGTTCTCTATTTTGTCAAAAATCCATTTTCTCCCCTGTAGGATTATATTCAATTTTGCTGGGCAGGTTATTCTTGGTTGTAAACCTAAAGCCTTTGCCTTCTGAAATATCATAATCCAATATTCCCATTCCTTTATAGTGGTACCTGGTAAATCTTGTGTGATATTGACTGTGGCTCCTTGGTATTTTTTTCCCCTTTGATTTAGGAACTCTGGAGTTTTGCTATAATATTCCTAGGAGTTTTCACTTTGGGGTTTCTTTCAGGAGGTAACCACTGGATTCTTTCAATTTTTACTTTGCCCCCTGGTTCTAAGATATCTGGACAGGTTTCTTTTATGATTTCTTGAAAGGTGATGTCTAGGCTCTTTTTTTGTTGATGGCTTTCAGGAAGTCTAGTGATTCTTAAATTATCTCTCCACAATTTCCAATGATTCTCTAATTATCTCTTCTCAATCTGCTTTCCAGGTCAGTTGTTTTTCCTATAATGTATTACATATTTTCTTCTATTTTTCTAGTTTTTTGACTTTGTTTTATTATTTCTTGATGTTTCATGGAATCATTAGCTTCCATTAGATTGCCAGCACTTTGAGGGTGGGGACTACCTTTTGCATCTTTTTGTATCTTCAGCGCTTAACACAGTAAGTGTAAGCACTTAATGACCAATTCTAATTTTTAAGAAGTTACTTTTGTCAGTTAAATTTTGTACCCTTTTTCTAAGCTGCAAATTCATTTTCATGTTTCTTTCCTAGATCTTGTCTCTTTTACAATTTTTTCCTTTATTGTTCTTATTCATATCATTATTTTAGCTCCTTCTTTAACTATTGCTTTAACTCTTCTAGGAATTCTTGTTGGACTTGTGTCCAAGCTACATTTATCTTTGAGGTTTTGCTTGTAAATTTGTTCTAGTCATTCTCTTCTTCTGTGTTTATATCTTGAGCTTCCCTGTTGTCATAATAATTCCTTATGGTCAAGGTTTTGTTTTGTTTTTTGTTTGCTTATTCTTCTAGCCTACTTCTTGACTTTGGATTTTGTGTTTGTGCTGGGTTTTGCACACTTCTTAGGGGGAAGGGATATCTGGCCTAAGTTTGAATTCTGTTACATGTTTCTTCTGCTTTCATAGTTCTGACTCAGGGTCTACAAGTTGTCAGTGTTCCCAAAGTGATATGATCCAGGGGGAGATCTATTTATTGCTCTCCTGGTGTGAGTTCTGTAAGTATGTGACCCAGGTTTGGTTCTATTGATTCCTGGGATCAGAGCTACACAACTACTATTTGCTGCCTGGAACTTGTTTTGTGCTCAGTATACACCTAAGGTCAAAATTTGCCTTCATTCCTCTCCATTCTAGATCTGTGACCTGCAGATAGTACCTATTCTGGCACCCAGTGCTCACTCAGGGATTTTTTTATAGTATCCTGTCTCTGCCTTCTCTCAGTCCCTGGGTGCTAGAATGCCTTCTGCCACTGCAAGAGCCATAAGCTCTCCTGTCTAGATGTCCTCCCTAGCATCCATAGACCTCCCTGTCTGCCTAAGCCTCATGAGGCTGGAAAAAAAATGACCTACTGTGACTTCTTTTTGGCTTTACCAATTAAAATTCAGTCTGATTCATTCTCTAGTTCTTTTCTGAGGAGGTGTGAGAGGAGACCTAAGCTCTGTTTCCTCTCACTTTACCATCTTGATTTGGCCTACCCTAGTGTTTCCCCAAGCTGAGACCCTCAGAGGAGCTTGTGAAGTTATTTCAAGAGAATCATGGAAACAGATTTGAGGTACAGAAGAATAATGTTTCAAGACTTTTTCTGACCATTTCTTCTGATGGGGTGAAAATCATTTTGCAATATTTTTAGAGTTTATCTTGATCTTCCTCTCATGGCATCTCCTCCTCCTTTTCCACCTCTTTTCCTTTCTTCTAATTTGAAAGGTGGTAGGAATTATGGTTAGAATTAATCTGAAGAAGAGAGGATGTCATTTTACTCCCCTGACTTTACCTCAAAGATATAGAACTACCAAGAGCTTTTTGTTTGGGGTGAGGGTAAATAATGTTCTCTTTAAAAAAAAAATAGGTAAGTTTCCTTCCTTTATCTTCCTTGTAAAAATAGCAAGGTCTGACAATTGATTGAATATGTGTGGTGAGCGAGAATGAGGTGTCTTGGACAAAGCCAAGATTATGAACCTAGGAGACCAGAAGGATAGTGATGCCTCCAGCAGAAGTAGGAAAGTTTGGAAGAGAGAAAAGCTTACGGGGAAAGATATTTAGTTTTAGATTTGTTGAGTTTATGATGACCAATTTGAAATGCCTGATAATCAATTGATGATGTGGGTCTGAATCTCAAGGGAGAGATTGGAATTGGATGTATAGATTTGAGAATCCTCTCTATAGAGATGATAGTTGAAATCATGGGATCTGATGAGGTTTAGCAAGAGAGAGTATAGAGGAAGAAAGGAGGAGGTCTCAAGAAAGAACCCTGGAGGACACTCACTGTTAAGGGGTGTGATGTGGATGAAGGATGATTGCTAGATTGCTGCAACAACTTCCTAATAGGTCTCCCTGCTTCAACTCTCCCTAAACTTCAGTCCACCTTACACTTTTCTGCAAAGGAGACTAAGGAGTAGTTACACAGGTGAACCTCAAGAAAGTAGTTTCACAAATACCAGGAAGGAGAGACTATCTAGGAAGAGTTGGTCAGCAGTGTCAAATGTAGCAGACAAGTCAAGAAGGATGAGGTCTGAGTAAAGACCACATGATCTGACAATTAAATTAGATTAAGCAGTTCCAATTTAGTGATTAGATTGGAAATCAGATGTTGAATGGTTTAGGAATGAGAAGAGAAGAAGTGGTGGTACTAGGTATAACCAACTTTTTCTGGGAGTTTGAGAAAGGGAAGAAAGATATAAGATGGTAACTTGAAGGGCTGGTAGAGTCTAGTGAAGATTTTTAAGGATGCAGGAGACTTGGTTGGGCATACTGAAAGCAGTAGTGAAGGAAATATTTGATATGTAGAGGTTAGAGATATGAAAAAGGGAATGATTCAGAGGAAAATCTGCTGGAGAAAATGGGATGTGTAGAGGGGTTGGTCTTGGAAATGAGAGGAACCATCTCTTTGTAAAAGATAGGGAGAAAGGAGAGACAAGTATATGTACAATAAAAAATAAAGAGAATAAATACAAAGCAGCTAATTACAATTTTATTTGAGAGGGAGGGAAGGCACTAGCAGTTGAGAGGATCACCCAAGCATCTATTAGAAATTGGACTTTTTTCTCCTTGAGGGGAAATGTGGGACAAGGGGATGAATCAATTCTCTGTGCAGTAGAGCAGTTATAATGCTGGGTAAATGTCACTGGAAAATTCTGCAGCCTGCCTTTATAAAGCACTCTGTTTAGTGACCTTGCTATCTACCTTGTCAACAGTCAGTCAAAAAGCATTTCTTAAGCACCCACAGTGTGCCTGGCATTGTGCTAAGTGCTGGGGATACAAAGACAGACAAAAGACTTTCTAGGAGCTCATAGTCTAATGGGGGAGACTACATGCAAATAGCTATACAAACAAGCTATACAGAAGATGAATTGGAGATAATCAACAGAATCAATGTCTGTTAGAGAATTCTATAGCTTAAGAGACTTATCCTTCATCTCACAGCTAGTAAGTATCTGAGGCAGGATTTGAATGCAGGTTTGATATCTTATCCATTACAAGAGGCTGCCTTTCATATGGTGTTGCTAGTAAAACATTTTTCAGATTTTTAGTAAAAAGCAAATCCTAAAACATGTTTTTGGCTAGTGTGACAAGAAGATCTCATAAACTGTTCCAGCTAGATTCAGAAAGCATTTTTAAGTGCCTAGTATATACAAGACACTCTGCTAGAAGCTGGTTATTCAAAAGGAAAGTAAAAATTAGTATCTGCTCTCAAGAGGCTTATATTTCTCTGTGGATATAACATTTATATACATAAGTACCTTCAAGTGGTTTGAAGAGGGGGGAGATCACTACTAACTAGGGAGGATAAGGAAAGTCTTCTAGAGAGTGATGAGTAAGTTGAGTTTTGAAAGAAGTTAAGGATTGGAAGAGAACAGAGAGGAGAGGGAGTCCATTTGCCACATGAGCAATCCATTTGCCTAGTGAAGAAGAAACAAAGGCTGGAGATAGAACTCCAAGTTTGGGAACAGCAAATATATCAGTCTGACTGGAGTTGTGAAGGAGAGTTATGTAAATGGAAATGCCATACTGAGGACTTTGAATTTTATCCTCAAAAAAATAGGTCAATGAAATGTCTTGAAATAACTCTTCCTTAGGAATTTTATTTTAGCTGCTATGTAAAGGATGAATTAGAAAGGGGATACCCATTAGGGAGTTATCATTATTCTCCTTTGAAAAGTGAATGAGAGCCTGGACTATGGTGGGGGTTTTATAGATGGAGCAAAAGGGTAAAAGCAAAAGATTTTGTGGAGATAGATACTTTATTTTTCCTAGTTACCCAAATAGGAAAAAGAAGGGGAATGGGACAAATATCCCAGCATTTTCAATAAATGAAAATATATGGAGCTTTTCCTATTTCCATTTATCACTGAACTCCTACAAAAAGCCATCTGTACTTCCTCTGCTCTTGTACCTCACACTCAGCCTTTTGCCTATCACTTAAATGAGACTGCTTACTCCAAGGAAAGGAATCCAACATGTTTGGCCCGGGCATCCTCCTTGAAAAGAGAAAAACAATGTGCTCCTCATCCCCTGCTTTAAGTGTCAAGAAGTTAGGTGAGCTTTAACAGAACTTTTGGGGAAGGATTTTGGTCAGAGAAACCCTCACATTCAGACTATGATTATGGGGATTTCTATGCATCTTTGAGACTAGTGGAGCACACTGGACAACCCACATGCGCCATTGGTATCCACACCAAGTGGAGAGAATTTAAGGAAGGCCCCTACAAGGTAGACGTTTGACAGAGCATAGGGCAGCTAGGTGGTGCAGTGAATAGAGCAGTGGGCTTGGAACGAGGAAGACTCATCTTCCTGAGTTCAAATCTGGCCTCAGACACTTACTAGCTGTTTGACCTTGAGCAAATCACTTAACCCTGTTTGCCTCAGTTTCTCATCGGAGCTGGGAGAAGGAAATGGCAAACTACTCCAGTATCTTTGCCGAGAAAACCCCAAAATGGGGGCAGAGAGTCAGACACAACTGAAATGACTCAACGACTAAAAGGGCAAGCATTTCTATTGTATTTGCATATCTGGAAGGAATACCCACTTGGATGAACTCAGTTATCTATTGGCATATTAGGATTAATAGGAGCTAATTAATAAGAACAATAATAATAGCTAGCATTTATGTGGTACTTTAAAGTTTGTGGAGTATTTCACATATATTATCTCATTTGATCCTAACAACAATCCTTAAATGTATATACTATTATCATCACCCCCATTTTACAGATGAGGAAATTGAGGCAGATGGGTTAAAGTGATTTGCCCAGGGTCATGCGGCTAGTAAGTATCTGAAGCTGGATTTAAACTCAGGTCTTCCTGATTTCAAATCTAACACTCTCTCCACAGTACCATCTATACTTTATATTTTATTTTCCTCTTTTTAACAAAATTTTCTTCTATAATATTATGCATTCTGCTTTAAAGGGTAGCATGTGTACCTTTTTTTCTCCAGAATTTTCAGAATGGGTACCGTGAGCCAAGGGAGGGAAAAAACTTCTCAAGTGGGTCCCTGGGCCCTTTGTGTCCTAAGCCAGTCTCTGACACGAGTCAGTCTTTTATCTTTATCTTTTTCGTCAGTGCTCCAGGGGCAGAGAACAATTGCAAGTACAGAAGGCATTGCCAATAAAGTGAGTTAGAAAAATCATGGTCATTTGTGTAACTTATTAATAGTATCTGTTAGCACTACTTTTCATTAGTGACTTGAAGGCTGGCAGTATTTAGACATCTTCAGATGGCAGATACATGGAAGAAGGGAATATTTAGCTATGTAGAAACTTAGCTGCATAAAAATGCATTTAGAAATAAAATAAAACAAGCTTTCAGTTTTTATATACTTTATTATATATAAAATATTTCTATATTGTATATACACACAAATCAAATGATTCTTCTTACTGCCTAATTCTAGGAATTTTGCTCTCTGGTCAGTCTTATTTCAAAAATCATTCATGAGCTGTATGTCAAAGAATGAAGTGATTTTCTGTACTATTAATGGGCTTTTCATTTTGAAGGCAAACATGAACATCCATACAGGAGACATTTATTATTCCCAGAACTGATAGAAAATTAGCCAGGTCATAAAATCCATGACTGGTTTTGCTATTGCAGCTGGGTATCTCAAAGAAAGCCAATAATCCTGTCGCTAAAATGGTTAAGGATGATGTTGTTTTTGCTAGTCCAGGCAAGGCAATGGTCCCATGTGTTTGATTTTCCAAATCCCTACACAGAGATCTAAAAGGAAAGATCTGTATCTAAACTTTGTTCTTCTGGTGGGGTCCAAATGGAAGTTACCATTGCTATAAATTTGTTCCTGTGGATCTTCAAGATTCTGGAAAAAGTCCCCATTCTTCTAATCCCTAACCAACCTGAAATATTGAATCAGCTTTAAAATGAATAACCAAACACTTTCTGTGTTAATTTATAGCCCTGTGCATAGAAGAACACACATAAGCCTATGTGCTTAGATTCACTACAGAATTACTTAAGGATATCTGAAATACTAGAGGTACGGTGAAAACAGTGACTCATACACTTTCAGCTTTTCAACTGAAAATGGAGGTCAAAGCAAAGAATGTTCAATAATTTATAGCTGTGACCTTGGGCAAGTCATTTAATTTCTCTTGGACTTAGTTTCTTCATCTGTAAAATGAATTTATTGGACTAGAGGATTCTGAAGGTCCCTTCTAGCTTTGAAAAACTCTGATCTACGAAACCCACTCTCAACAGGCTTTTCATAAATCTTTTTATGCCAAGCAAAGATTGATGTTCATGGGGGTTTGATCACTGTAGCTCAGTTTGTTAGATCAGCAAACTAATGAAGACAAGGTCATGGGTGTAACTCCCATGTGGGCTAGTTAGCTTCAGTCTTTTCTAGAACTATTCCCCATCTTCATAAAGGATAATATCATGTTGTCATTTTTTCCTCAATAATAGTTATATTGCTTTAATTATTCTAGCAGAATAATAATACAAAATAGCTCACATGTATATTTTCCACAGATTTGATAGATTTTTTGAAAAATTCTCTTGCTCTATTTTCCTTGGGCTTCAGTTTCCTCATATGCAAAATAATCTCTAAATTTCTATCATTTATGGTCATGTCCTTTATGATTTTTCCTTTATGGAAAAATCACTGACTGGTGGGAGTCAGGAGACCTATTGCCAAACCTGCCACACCCCAAAACTGTTGAGGACTTGAACTCTCAGACCTTCTAGACACCAGTCAGTCAACTGTCTGAATATCAAATCCCCTAAATTAAATATACAATTTTGCTTGAGAAAGGTATAACACAAACAGATATAGGTGTCACTTTGGAGGGTACAGGAAATTATATATTAATAGATTGTCATCACCCTTTCCTCCCTACACCCTTTGTCTCTAGAGATGTATGTAACCAGCCTATGGTTAGAATATTTAGTTCTTTTTTAAGTATAATAGACCTACAGGTCCATATGGTTCCCTCCTCTACTACTTTTGGGAATTTACATTAAACTAAAAAATTGGGGTTACAATCACAATTGCTCAGAGCCCTCAGTTAGGAAAATTCCAACCATTTAGGCAGATGCCTGGCTCTCTGCTTTCATTTAAATTCATATTTGTCACTAGCTAACCTTTTGCTTTTCTTTGGTTGAGGCAAAATTTAAGTCACAAGAAACATTTGGGCAAAGAAGCAAACGGAGTATATAATACTATCTGCTAATAGATGGGCACCAGAAGAACAAGTTGGGAAAAGAGCAGATCTTTTCTCAGAACTTCCTTTTTCTATCTTGAAGAGGTAGATACAGACCTGGTAGCTTCAATGGAAGTCTTCTGCTCTGAAATATCTATAAAGCTGATGGCCCTCCTTGATCTCTCCCTTCTCTGCCATAGTTAAATCTTTCTATTTCTTTCTCCTTTTGCCTGTTGCTCCAGGGCCACCAGCTTTTTTCAGATTAGCTTTTTAAATCTTTATTCCTTCCCCTCTACAGCCAGACATTTGAATTCTTTTTTTTTTCAGCCAAAGACAAGGTTTATTAGAACATCTGTCATATTGGGCAGACTCTTAAGGAGTCTGAACATTAATGAGCTATTGGCTAGATTTTAAGAATCTGAGCGGTGGCTAGATTTTGAAAATCTGAGACCTTAATGGAGACAAGATGGACTTTATATACAGAAAGACTATGGGAGAGATCTAGGAGTGGCCAAGTGACCTGCAGGGACTGTGAGGTAATAGAATGCCAGGGACCTGGACCACATGGCCAAGGAAGAAAGGAGACTAGCTAGGATTAAGGGTGGGAAGTGGCTGGGGGGTCATAGGGAGGTGAGACAATGGAGGGCCAGCCTAGGTTAAGGGTAATGGAGAATTGGGAGATTGGGAGAATTGGGAGATTGTAGCCACAAAGAAAGGCCAGTTGAACACCAGAGATTTGGCCATGTGGGCAAGTCCAGGGTTTTTCCTTTTTGGGTTCCAGATCTCAAACTCATAATTCCCCCCTTAAACAAATGGGACCCAAATTCTTTTGGGGTAAGGGGCAAAGGTCTCAGCTTCTGAAACTGCTTCCTGCTGGCAAGGGGCATAGAGCTGTCCCTGCCTTGGATCTTCGGGGTCCCGAAGAGGAGATTGACTGGAACCGAGCACAGGCTCCATCTAGGGAACAATGGAGGGACATTGGCTGGTACTCACTGTTTGCTACCAACTGTAGGTGAATGGCCTGTAGTCTAGAAGACACAAATCTGACAGAAAAGACTTCAGGGCCCAGATATGACAGGATAAAACATCCTTAGTTTTGTTTGGATTCAGATAATTCAGTTTTCCAATCTTGCAGTATCAAATCCACCTCATAGCCAGACTCAAGAATAGCCAGGTGGGTAACAGTCCTTTTCAAAGGAACATAATGGGGAAACTGAGCCAGGAGGATCCCATATTAGACTGAGGCTAAAATTGTCCTCTCAGCTTTTCCTGACGCTGACTTCCCACCAGTATCACATCCTCTCTGAGTGTCTTGTGGCATTTCTTTCAGATGGTGGATTATTGATTATCAATGGATTATTATGATCCATCAGACAACTCAAAATCCCATGATCTATTACCTCAAACAGCATATTTCACTAATCACATCTTAGGAAAAACTTTTCCAGGATTTACATCTCAAATTTAAATTTGTCCTGGTGTAAAAAGCCAATTGTTAGAGAGTATTTCTATATACTTGAAAATTCTCAGCAGGACAAAACCCAAACAAGCTTTTTGGCAAGTTTACACATTAAAACAATAACCAACAATAGCCAAATTATTTTAGCCGTAACCAAATTATGAAAAGTTGCTTTATATAACCGAAACTTGAAAAAAACTCATTACCAATCGGGTGACTTCAATTTTATTAAATGCATTTCCAAATTACTTTACACAGAGAATCAACATCTCTTCATTAGCAGTTAAAACTTCAACTTTAAAAGAGCCTGCTTACCCAAGTTCAGAGGCCAGCTTCTTTACCTTGAGCAGGATGTGCTGAACCTGGATGATGCTTCCAGGCAAAGGTTGTCCCAGAGCCCAAGGCCATTGCCAGGGGGCCCCCCACGCTGTAGCTGCTGCCCCTCCTCCCTCCTTCCATTTGCCAGGTGGGGGAGGGCAAAATCAAAGGTGAGGGGGAAAGGGTGAAACTCTCTTCTCCTATGAGAGGGGTTAACAGATACCCTCTTGACTCAAGGGAAGGGAGTGACCAGGTTGTACAGAATTTTGAAATGTTCCTTAATGATCACAAAACCTCCAGCATCTGCTAAGATGTTTTTAGCTGCTCTAACTTTTCCCTATAACCTCCATGAAGGAGGATTCAGGGGTGTAGAGGGAAGGGAATAAGTAAGCCTCAGGGAACCAAAAAACAACTGCAGTTTTCCCAATTCCTTACCACTGAGAGAATTGATAGAATTGGGCATCCACCTCCGAATAGGGCGTCCGTCCTTGTCCTCTATGCTGCGGAAGATGTACTCAGGTCCATGGCCTTGAACTAAACCAGTGGACCAAGAGCCTGAGAACGTCAGGCTGAGTGTGAGACAGTCTTGTAACTCCCTGAAAAGTACTTCCAAGCATTGGTGCTTGGAGAGTGACCCCACTACAGAGCAAGAAAGGGGGAGAGGCTTACATGCCTTCCAGTCTTGGATGGAGAAGAACTTGGGGTTAGACAGTTTCCCCATATGGGCCACCAAAATGTTGAGGTTTAGGGTGCTGGGACCCCAAAATCACCACATGTGGGTCCTGCCCAAAAGAATTCAACCCAACCTTTCTTTCAGCCAAAGATAAGGTTTATTAGAACATCCATCATATTGGGCAGACTCTTAAGGAGTCTGAACATTAGTGAGCTATTGGCTAGATTATAAGAATCTGAGCAGTGACTAGATTATAAGAATCTCAGCCCAGACATGAGAATTCTTGATTCCAAACTAACTTCCTGATTGTATGTAAGCCCTGCAGATGGGTGATGCAGTTATTCAACTAGGCCAAACGGACTTCCTATACAACATTGCTCCATTTCTTCCAGTGACTTTCCTTTTTTTTCCTTTTTCTAAAAATTTATTTATTTTTAGTTTTCAACATCCATTTCCACAAGATTTTGAGTTCCAAATTTTCACCCCATCTCACCCCTCCCACCACCCCAAGATGGCATGCATTCTGAATATCTCTTCCCCTAGTCTGCCCTCCCTTCTATCTCCCCCCCCTTTTCTTATCCCCTTCCCTTTTTATTTTCCTGTAGGGCAGGATAGATATCTGTACCCCATTTCCTATATTTCTTATTTCCCAGTTGCATGTGAAAACATTTTTTTTAAACATGTGTTTTTAAAACTTTGGGTTCCAAATTTTCTTCTTTCCTCCCTTCCCACCCACCCTCATTGAAAAGGCAAGCAACTCAACATAGGTTATACATGTGCAGTTATGCAAAACACTTCCATAGTAGTCATGTTGTGAAAAACTAACTCTATTTCCCTTAATCCTATTCTGCACCCCCCCCATTTATTCTATTCTTTCTTTTGACCCTGTCCCTCCTCAGAAGTGTTTGCTTCTGATTACCCCCTTTCCCAGTCTGCCCTCCTCTCTATCATTCCCCTACTCTCTTGTCCCCTTCTCCCCATATTTTCCTGTAGGGTAAGACAGATTTCCATACCCAATGGAGTGTGTATGTTATTCCCTCCTTAAGCCAAATCCTATGAGAATAAGATTCACTCATTCCCTCTCACCTTCCCCTGTTTCCCCTCCACTGTAAGAGCCTTTTCTTCTCTGTTTTTTGTGAGATAATTTACCCTGTTCTACCTTTCCCTTTCTCCTTCTCCCAGAATAATCCTCTTACCCCTTAATTTTATTCTCCAGATATGAACCCTTCATCTTCAACTCACCCTGTGCCCTCTGTCTATCTATCTATCTATCTATCTATCTATCTATCTATCTATCTATCTATCTATCTATCTATCTATCTATCT
>NW_020954619.1:11934331-11988199 GCF_900497805.2 Vombatus ursinus
TCTATCTATCTATCTATCTATCTATCTATCTATCTATCTATCTATCTGTCTGTCTGTCTATATCTATATATATACATACATATAGTTTTTCCCCTCCATCTACCCTAATACTGACAAAGGTCTCATGAATTATAAATATCATCTTTCCATGCAGGAATGTAAGCAGTTCAACCTTAATAAGTCTCTTATGATTTCTCTTTCCTGTTTACCTCTTCATGTTCCACTTGAGTCTTGTATTTGAAAGTCAAATTTTCTATTTACCTCTGGTCTTTTTATCAAGAATGCTTGAAAGTCCTCTATTTCACTGAATGACCATTTTTTACCCCTGAAGGATTATACTCAGTTTTGCTGGGTAGGTGATTTTTGGTTGTAATCCTATCACATTTGCCCCCCGGAATATTATATTCCATGCCTTCTGGTCCCTTAATGTAGAAGCTGCTAAATCTTGTGTTCTCCTGATTGTGTTTCCACAATACTTGAATGGTTTCTTTCTGCCTACTTGTAATATTTTCTCCTTGACCTGGGGACTCTAGAATTTGGCTACAATATTCCTATGAGTTTTCCTTTGGAGATCTCTTTCAGGAAGAGATCTGTGGATTCTTTCAATTTCTATTTTGCCTTCTATTTCTAAAATATCAGGGCAGTTTTCCTTGATAATTTCTTGCAAGATGATGTCTATCATTTTTTGATCATGGCTTCCAGATAGTCCAATAATTTTTAAATTCTCTCTCCTGGATCTATTTTCCAGGTCAGTTGTTTTTCCAATGAGATATTTCACGTTGTTTTCTAATTTTTCATTCTTTTGGATTTGTTTTACAGTGTCTTGATTTCTCATAAAGTTACTAGCTTCCAATTGCTCTATTCTAATTTTTAAGGAAGTATTTTCTTCAGTAAGCTTTTGGACTTCCGTTTCCATTTGGCCAATTTTGCTTTTAAGGGAATTCTTCTCCTCATTGGCTTTTTGGACCTCTTTTGCCATATGAGTTAGGCTATTTTTTAAGGTGTTATTTTCTTCAGTATTTTTTTGGGTCTCCTTTAGCAAGCTGTTGACTTGTTTTTCATGATTTTCTTGCATCACTCTCATTTCTCTTCCTGGTTTTTGCTCTACTTCTCTTCCTTGCTTCTCAAAATCCTTTTTGAGCTCTTCCAAGGCCTGGGACTGATTCATATTTTTCTTGGAGGCTTTGGATGTAGAAGCTTTGACTTTGTTGTCTTCTGGTTGTATGTTTTGATCTTATTTGTTACCAAAAAAAGATTCTATGGTCTGATACTTCTTTTGAGGTTTGCTCATAATCCCAGCCAATTAATTGAGTTATAAACTCTTCATTAAGGTAGAGGTCTGCTTCCAATGTGGAGAATGTACTTTCCCAAGCTTTGGGGATTTTGTGTAGTTGTTTTCAAAGATACTTGTAGGGACCTGTAAATTTTCGGTTTTTCCAAGGTGGTATGATAAGGGGTGAGGTGTTTACTCCTTTGCTGGCCTGTGCTCTGGTCTGAAAATACTCTTTTCTGAAAAGTACTCTTTTCTGTCTTGGAACTGTGAGGAGGATTCTCTCTCCACAGCCACTACAAGCTCCACCAGGCTAGCACTCCTCCTCACCCCAGGACTGCCACTCAGAACTATGACCCAGATCCAAGCACAGGCAAAGCAAGAGAATCCTACACCAGCAGAGAGATTCCTGCAATCCCTCTCCAATCAGCCCCCCAGTTCCCCCTCAGTCTATGGGCCGGAAGCTCAGGAGGCAGCCACCGCCCCAGGGCCGCACTTGGGAACTTGGACAGAGACCTAGCTTCTCTCTCACTGCAGAAACAGACTTTTCCCACTGACCTTCTAAGTTGTCTTTGGCGTTTGTGGGTTGAGAGGGCTGGAAATCGCCACAGCTGCTCGCCATTCAGTCCTCTGAGACCTGCTCCAGGGTTGCTGCAGCCTATGCGCCCACGCTGAACTGTGTTCCTCTCCCAGCCTGGCACAATATATCTTTCTGATCAACCATCCAGGTTGTCTTGGGCTGGAAATTTGTTTCACTCTGTCTTTTTGTGGGTTCTGCTGCTTTAGAATTTGTTTAGAGCTATTTTTTTATAGGTATTTGGAGGGGTTTGGGGGAGAGCTCAAGCAAGTCACTGCTTTCCCTCCGCCATCTTGGCTCCGCCCCCAGTTTCTCTTCCAGTGATTTTCAAGGACTTCTGAATTGACAAAGGCCTTTTTGCACTTAGTCTAAAGCAGATGCTCTTAACATGAGCCTTTGTACTTATGGAAAGGGCTCTTTGGAAAAGTTTTAGTGGATCTGTGAACTTGAGCAGGAAAAAATATTACATCTTTATTTCAGTGTAATCAGTTTACTTTGTAACGCATTTAAAAACACTGTTCTGAGAAAAGGGTCCATAGATTCCACTATTCCAGCACTTCTTAAACTGTACGTCTCAACCCCACGGGGGTCATGTAACTGAATGTTGAGGTTGCGAAAAATTTGTTAACAATAAAAAGTTTTTGAACACGCAATGACCAAAAATTAATTCAAAATCAAACATGTAATGAATTCGACGTATTTCTAGCAGCACTTGCCTGTGTTGCATCATGTGACTTCACTGCAACCTTGTTTCTGAACACACAACATGCTCACTTTGCACTCTGCACGCTGTCATGTCACACAGTGCCAGCAAACACTGTCAGAAACTCGGCTCAAATTCGAGAATATTGTATGTTATGAATTGAAGTGTTTTTACTGTACATACAAAGTTTTCTGCTCTTATATAAACATAATAGTTCAATTACAGAAAATAAAGACTTTTAATATTTTCCTACAATCATTCCTCAATGTATAAATATCAAATTAGCATGTCTTTGGATTGTATTGCATTAGAATGTTTGATTTTAAAAATTGCTGTTTTCTCCTTCTATAGAAACGTGTTTAATTTCAGCAAGTAAAGACAAAAGCCCTTTAATAATATTTCTCCACCATCACTTTTGTATATGTATATGTGTGAATGTCAATTTTTTTTAAATTAAGCACAAACAAATGTAATTTCATAAACTAAAGCTAGTATTTATTTGAGAAATTATAGCAGTATTTATTTATATTTTAGGACAAAAATATTTTTTAGTTATGGATAAGTAACTAAATTTAGACAAAAGAGGTAAAAATACTGATGACAGTGCAGCAGAGTCTTCACTACCAGGTTGTATTGACAAGAAAACAAAAATATGTTGAATCATTTTTGCAATATGGATTTACTTCTAATAATGATGATGGTGTGGAAAAACCTCTTTGCTTAATTTTTAATGACGTTTTGGCTGCAGAAAGCATGAAGCCAGCCAAACTAACACAACAGCTTAATACTATGTATGCAGTGTACTGCAATAAGCCAAAGGAATATTTTGAACAACTTTTAAAATCTTCAAATACAGAAAAACAATGTTTTGAGAAATTTGTTACTGTCAATGAAAAATATTTACTTGCATCTTACGAAACTTCTTATTTAATTGCAAAAACTAAAAAGCCCTACATGATAGGAAAAGATCTCATGTTAACTTCTGCTATTAAAATATCAGAAGTAGTTCATGGGAAAAAATATGAGAATGAAATTTGTAAAATTCCTTTATTGAATGACACTGTTTCCAAAAGAATCTCTGAAATTAGCAATGACCAATTCTAGCAGCTTATCACCAGGTTTAAGGGCAGGCCAAAGTTTGCAATTCAGTTAGATGAAACAACTGATATTTCCAACATGGCACAGTTATTACTTTATGTAAGATATGTTTATGAAGGAAGCATACATGAGGAATTATTGTTTTGTCAGCCTTTGAAAGGGCACACAAGAGGGGAAGATATGTATCTTAAAGTTGATAAATTTTCCACAAATGAAGGTTTACAATGGAAAAATAGCATTGGAATCCTACAAAGGGTGTTGGAGCAATGATGGGTGAGAATGTCGCATTTGTAGCAAAAGTTAAAGCTGGTGGCAATGAACATATCACTTTTATTCACTGCATGATCCATCAGGAGGCAATCATAGCCAAAAAAAATATCACCAGAGTTAGATGTTTTGCTTTGAAACCATTAACTTCATTAAAAGCCCTTACAGTGGTTTGTTTTCAAACCTTTGGAAAGACATGGACTCCAATTATAAAAGCTTATTACTACATGCAGAGGTAAGGTGGCTCTCAAGACGGTGAAATTTAAACAGATTATTGAAACTGAAGGATGAAATTGTTATATTTTTGACTGAGTAGAAATCAAATTTTGTTCTTTTTTTAATGACTTACAGCTTTCAAAACTGTGCTATTTGTTGCATTTTTTAAAAAAACACAATGATTTGAACATGTCACTTCAAGGAAAAAAATTGTAACATTTATGTTAAAAGATAACATTGAAAGTTTTGCTAAAAATGTTAACATTTGGAAGAATACAGTGGAAAATGTTTCTTTAGAAATGTTTACAGCTATAGTAATCTACTGTTTGATAAACCCAAAGACTCCAGCTTCTGAGATAAGAACTCACTATTTGACAAAAACTGCTGGGAAAACTGGAAAATAGTATGGCAGCAACTAGGCATAGACCATCATCTTACATTGTACCCCAAAATAAAGTCAAAATGGGTACACGATGTAGATATAAAGGCTGTTACTATAAGCAAACTGGGAGAGTAAGGAATAGTTTACCTGTCAGATCTATGGAGGAGGGAAGAATTAATGGCCAAACAAGAAATAGAGAACATTATGAAATGCAAAATGGATAATTTTGATTACATTAAATTGAAAAATTTTTGCACAAAGCTAATACAACCAAGACTAGGAGGGAAGCAGAAAACTGGGAAAGAATTTTTACATTGTGTCTCTGATAAAGGCCTCATTTCTAAAATATATAGAGAACTGAGTCAAATTTATAAGAATACAAGTCATTCTCCATTGATAAATGGTCAAAGGATATGAACAGTCAGTTTTCACATGAAGAAATTAAAGCTACCTATAGCCATATGAAAAAATGCTCTAAATCATTACTGATTAGAGAAATGCAAATCAAAACAACTTTGTAGTACCATATCACACCTATCAGCTTGGCTAACATGACAAAACAGGAAAATGATAAATGTTGGAGAAGATGTGGGAAAATTAGAACACTCATGCATTGTTGGTGGAGTTGTGAACTGATCTAACCACTCTGGAGAGCAATTTGGAACTATGCACAAAGAGCTGTAAAACTGTGCATACCCTTTGACCCAGCAATACCACTTCTAGGTCTCTATCCCAAAGAGATCATAAAAATGGGGAAAAGACCCATATGTACAAAAATATTTATGGCAGCTCTTTTTGTGACGTCAAAGAATTGGAAATTGAGAGGATGCTCATCAGCTGGGGAATGGCTAAACAAGTTGTGCTGTGTGAATGTAATGGAATACTATTGTGCTATAAGAAATGATAAGCAAGCAGACTTCAGAAAAAGCCTGGAAAGACTTACATGAACTGATGCTGAGTGAAGTGAGCAGAACCAGGAGAACATTGTACCTAGTAACAGCCACATTGTGTGATGACTAACTTTGATAGATTTATCTCTTCTTAGCAATGCAAGGATCTAAGACAACTCCAAAAGACTCATGATGGAAAATGCTGTCCACATCCAGAAAAAGAACTACTGAGTCTGAACACAGATGGAAGCATATTATTTGCTCGTTCTCTCTCTTTTTTTGTTTCTTCTTTCTCATGGTTTCTCCCGTTGGTTCTAATTCTTCTTTATAATGTGACTAATTCGAAAACAGGTTTAATATGAATGTATATGTTGAGCCTATATCAATATATATGCCTTCTTGGGGTGGGGGGAGGGGAGAGATGGGGGGTAAATTTGGAACTCTAATGTTGAAAACTAAAAATAAGTGCATAAATTTATTATTTAAAAATATTTACAGCTACAGATGATTTTATAATTGAAAATAACCTTAACCCAAAGATTTAATTGTAAGAGTTATAATTGATCATCTGAAGTGCCTGGAGACACACTTTCGGAAATACTTTCCTTCAAATTTTGATTCTAAACAACTAAGTTGGATTCATAAACCATACTCAATTAAAATAAAAAACATCAGCCATCTGCCATTAAAAGTTCAAGAAGAATTTGCCAAGTTATCAAGTGACACAGGTTTAAAACTTGAGTTTCCTAAAAAATCATTAAATGAATTTTGACTTGGGATTAGGAAAGAATTTCTAACAGTTTCTGAAATGGCTCTAAACATACTTCTATCATTTTGTATTACATATTTATGCAAAGCAGCATTCTCAGCATTGATGATTATAAAATCAGAACATCAATCAACTCTGAAAAACATTGAAGCTGCTCCTGCAGTATCACATATTCCACTAAGATTTAATTCTTTATATAAAAATAAACAAACACATCCATCTCAGTAAGCAAATTTGCTTTTGTCTTTAATAAATGGTAAAATTATATGCATACCAAATTGTTTTAAAATAAATTTCTTTGTGATTTATTATAATTATCATTATAATATTATATATAATATATTGTAATATAATAATTATTATTATTATATTTGTTATTATTGATTTGCATACCTATTTTATATACCTATATACCCAGGGTCGAGTAAAAATTTCTCTGGCAAAAAGGAGTGGAGAGTGGAAAAAGTTTAAGAAGCCCTGCACTAGACAGCCAAAAGGGTCCATGACATAAAAAAGGTTAAGAACCTTTGGCCCAAAGTGTTTGATTAATTGATTCATTCATTCAATCAGTAGAGGTATTCTCAAACAGATGTAGCATGAGTGGGGTATGCTGATTTGATTAATTGACTTAATTGACCCTCCATGACTTTCACCCTTACAAAGGTAATTAATGGGAATTATCAGTCACATGGGGAACTTCTCAGTGTAGTAACATACAAATATATCCAAAATGATTCATAGGCAATGAGAATAGACTCACCAGTAACCTTAAAAAAATATGAAATGCAGCTATTCCTGAAAACATAGCAGAAGATTTTTCTGTGCTTAACTGCTTTTATGTTGACATGGGAAAATGAGAGGGGGGGCAAAGGGGGGAGAGTGAGCTTTGGTCACTTTTGTCTGCTAAAGGAGCAATCTGCTCCTTGTTACTGAATCCTCCAGGATACAAAAAAGCAAAGTTCAAAAATTTCTGTTCTTCCCATCAATGTCTAGAAAAGAAAATGAGAGCAAAGCCAGGAGACTTTTATTCTTATGACCAACCAGGATATGGGAAAACTATCTAGCATGCTAGGAGTTGAGTGGCACAGTGGACAGAGTTTTGGACTTGGAGTCAGGAAAACCTGAGTTTAAATTCTGTCTTAGGCACTTACTAGTTTTGTCATCTTGAGCAAGTCACTTACCTTCTCTGCACCTCAGTTTCCTCATTTGTAAAATAAGGGGTTTAGACTTCATGGTCTCTAGGGTCCCTTCCAGCTCTAAATCCATGATCCTGTTAGCTATGACCTATGTTTTGAAGTCCTACTTTTTACTTCCAATTATACTCTTTCTCATTAAGATCCTACTTGACTCTGACCTCTGAAAATTGGAAGCAATTTCATGCCTTATACACTCCAAATTCCTTGGGATCTAGAGGTCCCTTTTCCAAGGAAGGGGTCAGTTTTGAGTGAAAAAGATCCTGTCTCATTTATAATAGAAAGACACTTCAGTCCATGAGCATTAGGAACTACTCTTTCCTGGCACAGTCAATTGAGGGAGGACTGAGTTAGTTTTGTCCCATTTTAAATAGCTAGGAAGTAATTTGATCTCCACTGTTGAGTGCAGTATTGTCCAGAATGGCTGAGCCAGCAGTCCTGAGATCTAGTCATATCTCTTTCACTGACAGAGTGGATGAAGTTGGTCAAATAATTACAACTTTTAGGGCCTCAGTTTTCTTATCTCTAAAATGAAAGGGGTAGACTAGAATAGACTAGAAAAAATTATTTCTCAGGTCCTTTTAGGTTCTTGAAAGCTCTTCCTTAACTATATGCCTATCTAGTAGTTAGAATTACAAGTATATTCCTTCCCCAACATTTTACTTCAAATAATTTTAAACATTTCAAATTTCAAGGCACCTAATTTAATTTGCCTGATAGTTTAGGTCTAGGTAAAGTGTCTCAGTGTTAACTTGGCCAGCACCCAAGATTTTTGAATAAAGTTCCTTCAGCCTGGTTAATTGTCCCATTAGAGCTCATAATAAGGGCTAGATAGAAGCATCTTTCATTCCTTCAGCTACAAAATTTTAGAATGGGGGGTTAGTGGGACTGTGGCTAAACAGTTCTGTGTTTACTGTGAAAAAGAACTGGAGAGTTTAGAAAAATGCAGGCTCAATACGAATCAACAGTGTGATTGGCAGTCAAAAAACACTATGTAATACCACACTGTAATAATAGATGCATAAATATCTAGGACCAGGAGATGGTAGTTCTGCTGTATTCTCTCTTGATCAAGCTACATCAGCCTTGGCCATCCCATTTCAGTCAAGCTAGAGTGTTTCAGGCATAGGCCAAGCATGATCATGAAGGACTTGAAAACTGTACTATATGACAAGTTGTTGAAGGAACTGAGGATGCTTAACCTAGAGAAGTGAAGATTAGGGGGGAGGGAAATAGTTGACAGACTGTTTTATGGAAGAGGGATTAGATTTGTTCAGCCAGACTCAATGAGGTAGATTCAATGAGGAGTAATTCAATCAACAAACATTTCTTAAGCACCTACTATATACAAAGTACACAAGCAGAAGTTACAAAGGGAGATCTCTAGTCAATAAATGGAACAGCTTTCTTTTTTTTTAAATTTAATTAATTTATTTTTAGTTTTCACTATTCACTTCTATAAGATTTTGAGTTTTAAATTTTCTCCCCTTCCCTTCCCTCCCGCCTCCCCAAGATGGCATGCAATCTGATAAAGGCTCTATATAAACATTCATATTAAACACTCTAGTCATTTTGTAGAGAAAAATTGGAACCAATGGGAGGAACCACAAGAGAGAAAAAACAAAACAAAACAACAAAAATAAGAAAGCAAATAGTATCCTTCCATCTGCATTCAGACTCCAAAGTTCTCTTCCTGGATGTGGATAGCATTTCTCATCATGAATCTTTTGGAATTGTCTTAGATCCTTTCATTGCTAAGAAGAGCTAAGACTATCAAAGCTAGTCATTGCACAATGTGGCTGTTACTGTGTACAGTGTTCTCCTGATTCTGCTCACTTCAGTCAGCATCAGTTCATATAAGTCTTTCCAGACTTTTCTGAAGTCTGCTTGCTTATTATTTCTTATAGCACAATCATATTCCATTACATTCATATAGCACAACTTGTTCAGCCATTGCCCGACTGATGGACATCCCCTCAATTTCCAATTGTTTGCCACCACAAAAAGAGCTGCTATAAATATTTATGTACATATGGGTCCTTTTCCTGTTTTTATGATCTCTTTGAGATATAGACCTAGAAGTGGTATTGCTGGGTCAAAGGGTATGCACAGTTTTATAGCCTTTTGGGCATAGTTCCAAATTGCTCTCCAGAATGGTTGGATCAGTTCATAACTCCACCAACAATGCATTAGTGTTCTAATTTTCCCATATCTTCTCCAACATTTATCATTTTCCTGTTTTGTCATGTTAGCCAATCTAATAGGTGTGATGTGGTACTACAAAATTGTTTTGATTTGCATTTCTCTAATCAATAATGATTTAGAGCATATTTTCATATGACTATAGATAGCTTTAATTTCTTCATCTGAAAACTGCTTGTAAGGAACAGCTTTCTAATGATCAGAGCTGTCCAGAAATAGATATGACTTCCTCATAAAGACCTCATCACTAGAGGTCTTCAAATGGAAGCTGGGATGTTGTAGACTGGGTTCCTATTCAGGAGTTCATTTATGAGTTGTACTTTTTTTCAGATGACAGAATTGCTTAGAAATTTGGTGGTCTATGACCGGAATAGAACCATGCTCAGAATTATCATGGTCATCCTTTTAGGGTGATAAATTTAAGATTACAGGCATTTTCCTCCAGGAGTGAATATGCTTTCTGACTTTCACTTCCTTGGAAAAGATGAGAGAAACCTGGGGGTGTTTAGTGAAGGAAGCAGTATGGTACTAAAGAAAGAGCCCTAGCTCTAGGGTCAAAGGAACTGGATTTAAGACTTGCCTCTTACAGTTCTACCTGTGGGACATTGGGCAAGTCACATACCCTGGTCACATATCCTCCCCAGGCCCTGTCCCTCTTCTGTAAAATGAGGAGGCTAGATAAATGGACTCTAAGATCTCTTCCAGTTCCAGAAACACTATGAACCACTGGGCTTCTTTGTTTGTCCTAAGCATCACTGATTGATTAGATTGTTTCTGAAATTCTGTGAGGTTATACAGAAATTCCCTATATTCCACTAGGAGAAGAGAGAAATAATTCTTCTACTCTTGATTATTCAGGGATGAATTATAGTTAGTGGACCGTCTAGGCCCTTTTTATTTCTTCTGTTTCCTTCCATTTGCCTGTACGTTGACTACTTTGCTCCTAAGGGATAACCAAGAGAGTAAGTAAGGAACAAGACAAGAGGCAAAAACTCAGTTATTATAATTGTGCTGATGGGGCAACTGAGTGATGAAATGGATAGAGTGCTGGGTGTGGAGTTAGGAAGGTTCATCTTCACGAGTTCAAATTTGGCCTCAGACATGTGCTAGCTATGTGACCCTGAGCAAGTCACTTAACCCTGTTTGCCTCAGTTTCCTCATCTGAAAAATGAGCTGGAGAAAGAAATGGCAAACCCCTCCAGTATATTTGCCAAGAAAACCCCAAATGAAGTCATGAAGAGTCGGACACAACGAAAATGACTGAACAACAGCAACAATAACAAATTATGCCAATACTGTCCTTAGAAATTGCTCTTGTAAACGGCTTGATACACAGGGAGAAAGAAGGTAAAAGTCACTAACAAAAAGGCATTTCAGGAATTATCTGTAGATGTTAGTCATGTGTCTCATTAGAAAAGTGAGAGTTGATTCTTATCTTAAGTCAAAAAAACTCCATTATATTTGAATTTCGGTTTTCACTTGTGATTTAAAATTAGAAACTTCCTTCCATACATATAGTCAACAGAAACAAAATATTGTCCCTCAATGATAATAAATATTTTTAATTTGTGTATCACATTGGCATAACTGTAGGCTGCTCTCAAATATAGACTGCACCTCTCAAATGAGATCATAGAATCCCAGCTTTGGAGCGGATTTCAGAGGCCCTTTTGTCCAATCTTTAAGTCTGTGGGAATTACCTTTACAACAAGGGGTTATCCTTGATTAAAGTAGATTATTAGATGACCCATTTCTTCAGGAGGCAGCTTTAAAAGTTAGAATATTTTTCATTTTATTGAACTAAATATGTTTCTTTGCAACTTCCACTATTACTCCTGTTTCTATCATCTTGGGCCAATTAGAATAAGGCTAAGCTCTCTTCATATGACAGCTCTTCATATCTTCAAATATCAAAGGATAACTTTCATGTCCCATTAGTTAAGTCTTCTCTACAAGCTAAACATTATCAGGTCTTCAACAAGTTTTCATATGGCACAGATTCTAATCCTCTCCCCATCCTGATCATTCTCCTCTGGACATGTTTCTGTTTATCAATTTAACTTTGCTGAATCATTTCAGTCATGTCCAATTCATTGTGACCCCAATTAGGGTTTTCTTGGCAAAGAA
The DNA here is from genome assembly GCF_900497805.2 of Vombatus ursinus. NCBI lineage: Eukaryota > Metazoa > Chordata > Mammalia > Diprotodontia > Vombatidae > Vombatus > Vombatus ursinus. The sequence goes on from NW_020954619.1 coordinate 11,946,026, forward strand.
ACTGGAGTGGTTTGCCATTGCCTTCTCTAGCTCATTTTACAGGTGAGGAAACTGAGGCCAACAAGGTTAAATGACTTGCCCAGGGTCACACAGCTAGTAAGTGTCTGAGGCCAGATTTGAACTCATGGAGATGAGTCTTCCTGTGCTCTATCCACTTTGCCACCTAGCTGCCCCTTTCTTGACTGATATCCCTCCTAAAACGTCATGTCCAGAACAGAACACAAAACTCTAGGAGCTGCCTGAACAGTCCAGGGTACAGTGTAACCATCACCTCCCTCATTCTAGATTTTGAAAGGAAAGAAATATGTATGTATATCCTGGGGGAAAGATACTGATTACAGAAAGACATTTTTATTCCTACTTTACACATGAGACCCAGATGATTGCATTTCCAGAGGAAAGCAAAGAGGACTGTAAAAGGCAGAAGGAATGTGAACTTTGCTTATCTTTTATCTTCTCAGGCCTCTGTTTCCATTGCTGCTGTTTTTTCTTCACCCACTTTATTCAAACAGGAAATTGGTTTATTCTTCCTTCCTGGGGGCTCAGATTAATATAGTATCTTTCATGAGGGAGACAAGCGTCAGGAAAGTGGAAAGAACCTGGTTCTGAGGCAAAAACAAGTAGTCCCAGCCCTCTGGCCTCCGACCCTTTGAGTTGATACTCAGAGAGAAAGCTAGCCAGATTATGAAGAAGTACAATTTGCTCTATTTATTAGAGATGAAGTTGGTACAGTTTTAAGTGCTTGACTACAACAGACTTAACACAGCTGGGAAATAATCCTGAGGGCTTTGTGAGATGCAGACCTTCTGTAAGATATTCCCACTTCTTGAATCTTATTCCAGGATTTGGAATGTTTCCCTATTTCACTGCAAATTTATTGGTATTAGAAATTTCTGCTTGAGCCAACTTATACCAGGATTCTTGAGATGTGACTGTTAAATTTTCCGTGTGGGCATTTCTACCTTGGAAATGGACAAACACTGCAAATCAGGGCTTGACTTACTGTTTTGTTGATTGTCTTTAAGAAAGTAATGGAGAAAATGTTAATGTAGATGAAGCTTTAAAATGTGTCCTGTGTACCTTTTAAATTTTTCTTTTTCTGAGAGCCAGTTGTTGAATTTTTACCAGCATGTTGCTGCTTCTAAGTAACTAGAAACAGTATAAGGATTTTGGTAACAGATTTAAACTAATGGCAGTACAGACTTCTCCCTTTGAATATCTCCAGTGGTGGCACTTCTTACTCTCTGGGGAGGCTTTTTTAAGTTTTTGAAAGAATAAAAGTAATTCACAAACAAATCTGTCAACTAATATGTGTGATTAAGATGGTTTATATGGTAGGTTCCAATGTAATGGGTACTAAATTTACAGGAAGAGGACATGGGCTCAAATCAGACTTTACTAAAGACTACTTGTGTGAACTTGGGAAAGGAACAGAATTAGCCTGTCTAGGTCTCAGTTTCCTCATCTGTAAAATGAGGAGGGTTGACTAAGGTCTTCATCTCTAAATCCTTGGATCCCCACCCATTATCTTTATGGGTTCCCAAGCCTAACTCAGCCTTTTAATGTGTCTTCAGGCTCAGCCACTAGAGGGCAACTGGTGTCTCTGTTTCTCATGATAGGGCTCAATACATTTTGGTGAGACTGGCCCTTTGGGGTCCTCAGGTATTCTGAAGGCATCTCTTCTCCCCTGGAGTTTGCAAAAGAACTAAATATGACTTAAGAAATGTTCAGGATTGGTATATTAGTAACATTTTAAGTCAGAGGCTACCACAGTCTTAATGCTATTGCTTATAATAATATTTGCAAAGTATTCTGTATGTATTTCATTTAGAACTCACAACAACCCTGTGAGTTAAGTAGTTTGGGTATTTTCTGAGGGGTCTAGATTTGTGATTTCATGAGTGCTAGAGAATTCCTAGTGAAGAAATTCAACATGTCCAAAACTGAACTCATTATCTTTGAGGTACCATCTTTCCAGTCATCCAGGCTCTCAACGTAGATGTCACCCTCAACTCCTAACTCTCATTCCCCATATCCACTTGCCAAGATCTGTTGATTTCACCTTTCTGACATCTCTTGCATACGTTCCCTTCTTCTTTTTTTTTTGACACTCATTCTTTCTGCCTAAACTATTGCAATAGCCTGCTAGTTGGTCTGCCTGTTTCAGGTCTCTCCCTAGTCCAATCCATTTTCCACTCAGCTGCCAGTGATATTCCTGAAGCACAGGTCCTATGTCATCTCCCTTATTCAATAAAATCCAGGGGCTCCATAGCACGTCTAGGATCAAATAGAAAAATCTCTCTTCATGACCTTCTTCCTCCCCTGTCCTCCCCCAACTCTTTCCAATATTCTTACACCCTCTCCCCCAGCTCCCATCTCTACTCTGCAGTATAGTGACACTGGCTTCCTTGCTTTTCCTTGAACGAGACACTCCATCTGCTGACTCAGAGGATTTTCACTCTGTCCCCCATGCCTGAAACTCTCTCCCTTCTCATCTCTGCCTCCTTGCTTCCCTGGTTTTCTTCAAATCTCCACTAAAATTCTACTTTCTATAGGAAGCTTTTCCCAATCCCCTTAATTATAATGCTTTCCCTCTATAAATTATTTCTTATTTATCATATGTATATGTATGTATATATAAAACTTGTCTATCCATAGTTATTTGCACATTGTCTCCTCCATTATACTTTTGCTTTTCTTTGTCTTCCCAGCACTTAGCACAGTGCTTGACACTTAATAAATGCTTATTGGCTGACAGCCTTCTCTTAGGGCAGATTAATACCTGTTTTGCAATTTATAATCTTAGAGGGTTGCCTGGTACACTGGGAAGTTAAATGATTTGCCTAGGGTTACAGAACCAGGATGTAACTGAAAAAAAAAAACAAACAAAAAACAAAACCAAAAACTTGAAGCCAGGTCTGCCTGGTTCTGAGGCCAGTTCTCTATTCACTCTATTATGCTTCCTTTCTGGGAAGCAAATGCAGGTTCTGTACTCAATCTATTCTATGGTGCTATTATAGAGTGCCTTTCCTCCTTGCTCAATGCAAAGACAAATGTTACACCTAGAAAGCTTCCAATGACTGGCTTGGTACAGATAAGTGACTATTCCTCTCTTTTTTCTTACAGGGCTGCTATGAACAGGAACTCAATTACTGAATCACAAAACCCCTTGTGCCTGTGAGATTTCAGAACTAGTATTTGTTCTAGGCTGGTATAGATCAGAACTCAACAACGTTTTAGAAGTGAGGTACTAAGATGGTGGGGAGGATTGAAGGGCTTTCCTAATAGGCAAAGCGGCTACTTTATTCATAAATTAAATTCCTATGTTGCCCCAATTAGAAATCTGTTTGGAATAACATATATTGCTTCTAAAATATAAATTTTAATAAAGAGTGAAATATATCAGCCATGTATTTACACATTCACATAAATCAGAAAAACTGACGTGCTTTTCTTCAATTACCTCCCTGAAATTGGACGATGACATAATGTAAGTTCTGATTAGAGTAGGAAGGAACTGGATGGATAATTTGGAAACATTTTGGGTAGAGAAGAACAAAGAGTACAGAAAGAATCATGCTGAAGATATAGTGCCCATTTTGCATTTTTTACTCATTGACTTTGCCTTGTCTCTGGCTACAGGTTGATAATTCCTGGTATAGGTTTATAGACACACTCATCTCACTTGTCTTTGGGCTTTCAGACGGTCGAAGGAAAAGGATCTATTGCTCCAATCCATCCAGGGTGCTCACATTTATAAGCAAGGAGAGAATTTGGGGATTTTATGAAATAGATCTGTGCTCTCCTCCACATCCTGTAACTACAAGAAGCTGCTGAATGGATAAAGTCATGAGCCATGACATAATTAGAATTTCTGAACACAGCTCAAGTGAATAGCCCTTCTGGTGGGTTTATAGGAAAGGCAATTAAAGGGAACGACAAAGGGGAATTATGTTATGGTGCTAAAGGATGGAGAGGTTTGACATAATAATAATTAGCATTCCTATAGTGCTTTAAAGTTTGCGAAGTGCTTTACAAATATTATCTCATTTGATTCTCACAACAACCCAAAAAGGTAGGGGCTACTATTATTGTCTTTTTCAGATGAAGAAACTGAGGCAGACAGAGGTTAAGTTACTTTCCCAGGGTCACACATGTAATGAGCGTCTGCTGCTGGATTTGAATTTATGGCTTCCTAACTCTAGGTTTAGAGCTCTATCTACTGCAACAACTAGCCATTTTAATTTGTAAGCTGACTATAGAAACCACCTTTGGTTTCAGAGGAACAGTCCAGGTACATCCATACATCCATACACACATACACACACACATACACTCACATGAGGAGCAGTTTGTGTGTGTGTACCTGTATATGTTGGGGTGAGGCTGTGGGAGTGGTGAAGAAGTTGTAGCACACTAATATAACTTATCATCTCACCCATTTTTCCATTAGGGCTAATCTCCAGAACTTTAGTTAAGGATGACAGGCAGTTTTGTCTCCTACCTAATAATTACTGCTGTCCAAGATTTCTTTAACTGTGAAAAGGACACACTCTACAATTGCAGGGTTTTAAATAGAGATATCTCTGTGTGAGGTAGTACAGTGAATTAAATTCATACTAAAATAGTAATGGCTGATAATACTCCCTTCCTGAGGCAGCTTGGTGGCCCATTGGGCTTGGAATCAGGAAGACTCATCTTCATGAGTTCAAATCCAGCCTCAGATACTTACTCCCTGTGTGACCCTGGGCAAATCACTTCACCTGGTTTGCCTCAGTCTCCTCACTGGTAAAATGAGCTGGAAAAGGAAATGGCAGACCACGTCAGTATCTTTGCCAAGGATACTCCAAATGGGGTCATGAAGAGTTGGCCAAGACTGACATAACTGAACAAAAGGGGAAGTAGGAAAGAACGAAAGGCCATGTGCTTTGGGGAAGGAAGACCATACCAGAGAGGGGGAAATAGAAGGGAGAAGATCAGAGCATCACTGATGCTAGATAATGAAAAGAACATTGGATTGAAAATCAAAAACGCCTTGGCTCAAGTTCCAAGATCTTTTACTGACATCTACTCATTTATGATCTGGCAAGTCACTTGAAAATGACTTTTGGACAAGATAGCTTCTAATGTCCCTTCAAGCTCTCAATCTGTGATCCCATGATCATATATCAAATAAAAGGGCCTGCTGCTTTTAGCTTTGATTAGTTCATCAAATTCTTCTGTGAAATGCCTTTAAGTTCTAGCAAGGGACTCCAAGGAGATAACTTAAGCTTTAGTAAGTACTTTCTTCACAAGCCAGGAGGCAGGTAATACACATATTATTTGACCAATGCGGAATAGGCACTTGGAAGTTAAGTGATTTTTCCATTTGACACACATCTGAAAAATGGTAGATTCTTGTTCAGTCATTTTAGTCGTGTTTGAGTCTTTGTAACCTCATTTGAGGTTTTCTTGGCAGAAATACTAGAGTGGTTTGTCATTTCCTTCCCCAGCTCATTTTACAGATGAGGAACTGAGGCAAACAGGGTTAAGTGACTTACCCAACATCACATAGCTAGTGAATGTCTGAGGCCAGATTTGAACTCAGGGAAGATGAATCTTCTTGACTCTAGGCTATCCACTGTACCATCTAGCTGCCCTGACAAATGGCAGAGCAGGAACTCAAATTTGAGTCACATGACTCTTCTTTTTGGTGAGGCAATCAGGGTTGAGTGACTTGCCCAGGGTCACACAGCTAGTAAGTGTCAAGTGTCTGAGGTCGGATTTGAACTAAGGTCTTCCTGGCTCCAGAGCTCTATCCACTGTGCCACCTAGCTGCCCCCACATGACCCTTCTTTTACTATACCAACCCACCTCTCAAAAGATACTAAATAATGCTATAAAATAAAAGATGCAGGCATACATACTATGATGATTTTATTTATAGATTCTCTTTTTCTGGAGTTTTGCAAGTAAAATATTCCCTACAAATCAGTACTTTACTTGCACCAAATCCCACCCTACAGAAGCAGAACATATCAAAATTGCCTGATGCATGAGATACAACAACTTAATAAATACTTTATAAAAATAATGCAGTTTTTTTCTTAAAACATTAAAAACAATTTAGAATCTCCAGCCCCAAGCCCTTCTTTAAACAACAACATTTACTGGCAAACTGCAAACTGGGAGCATATGAGGATGGGGAGAGGAGAAAGGTGAGGTGATCTGAAAACAAAACAATGAATTTTATTTTCTATTCATTTTGTTCCTCTTTCAAAAAAGTGCTATTTCCTTCTGAATGCTCAAAATTCCTGTGATTTCCAGTCCCTGCTAAGGCCTGGATGAGAACTCAAAGTTCTGGTGCCTTTATGTTTTTTTCTAGAATCATCCAAGTAAACAAATATTGACCTTACACTCCAGAAGCTTTTGATGTCATTGCAAAAACTGGGCCCCAGATTTGCCATGAAATGCCAAACTCAGCACTAATTTGAAACAAGGGGCCTATGGAAACTTGAACCTCAAGAAGGTGCCTTAGGACTAAATAATATTTGGTTTGAGGTTGTTTTTCTTTCTCATTTTTGGCATTTGTGTTTGGTTTTTTTTTTTTGAAGTCATTAATATTCCCTTTCTCTTCTACTTCCCAGGACAATTCCTTTCTCTATTCTTAGAGATGTGACTAAATATTTTTTATGAATATAGCTCCAGAGAAAAAGTTATGCTTGTCACATTCATATTAAATAAGTTATATATAAAAACTGTCTATAATGTTTAAAACTTTTAACCTCTCTTCCCCCTTTCCCTCCCTATACTCTGAAATACTGGGTCAAAGCACAAGTTTAATCACACCAACTACTTATTCCCGTTTATTTTCCTGGCTTTTTTCCCCCTTTCCACATAGGTTTGATCACCATATACATTATTCTTAGTATGCATACAGGAGTGTGTATGACTTCATATAAAAAGTCCCATGGCTCTATGCATACTCATACTGTAAATTATGGAAAATACACATGTATTATATACAAATATACATATATACTATAAAAAGAAGATTAACCCCATTTCAAACAGATCAGTGCAGAAAATTTGTGTCACAGGTGCTAGGTATATAATTACTACCTTCCCCCTCAAGGCTGAATAGCCCCACCCCATTAATATTCCCTAGCTTCCTGGAACTGCTTGAAATAGTCTTCATCAGAAGGGTTTTCTGTACATTTCTGACCATTGTTTGGAGGCCGGGCTTCATTATACCTGCTCCAGTCTCCCTTGCAAATTATCCAGGGCAAAATGTCTACTTTGTAATGGAGCTCTGCAGAGAACTCGATGCTAATCAGGTTTGGAGTCCCAGCGCCTTTTCCCCTGGTAATGAGTTGCATATTGTCATCATAACAGCAGTGCTGGGCTGCCAGTGTTGTGCTTTCCAAAGAGAGCATGGATCTGATGCAATATCGAGCTGTAGGTTTGTAGATGTCCAGCTTCTCCTTTGGTCCACTTGCATCCTTCCAACGGAAGTCTTTCCGCTTATTACGGTCAAAGATCTCTGCTGTACTATAGGCAACTTCAGTTGGATAGGAGCAAGGGCAGCTAGGAAGGTCATTGATCACTTTGTGCATATACTTCTTTAAAAATTCACTCTTGCAGCTCATCCATCTCTCACAACTGTCAGTGTCTGAAAAAAGCCAAAGAAAATCATCTGATTACATGCAGAACCACAACGACATATCACATCCAGTCAAGCTATTAGATAAATTTAGAACCAAGAATGGCCACGAACAGCTCTCCTATAATGAATGAAAAGAACGATAATTGGTCATTCTCATGCACATTAAAGGATGTTTGGAAAATTCCTCTTCATTACAGTGTCTTATTTAATTGGCTTTCCAAGCATTGAACATGGAGTGACAGAAAAGTGGAAGCCAAGAAACTCAAGCTCTAATGCTGATGCTCCCATTTGTTTAACTGTGCTGTCTTAGGTAAATCACAGCCTCTTTGGGGCTCATTCACACATAAAGCAAATATTTAGTGACACTGTAACTAAGAAAAAAAATACATATGATCCCTGATAGTGGGAGAGATAAAACATGTGTAGCAATAACTAAGGTACAAAGTAGAATGTGAGATATATATACCAAAAGCTGTGGAAGTTCTGAGGACAGAGGAATTGCTCTTAATTGAAAATAAAGCCTTCACAGAAGATGTGGTATTTTGAGATGGCTCTTGAAGGAAGGGTAGGATTTCATAAATGGAGATGGGGGAGGGGGGAGTATATTACAGGCTAAAGGACTGAAATATACAAAAGTTGAAGGAACAGTAAATAGTATAGTTTGATTGGAGCATGAGCACATAAGAATGTAGAAAAGTACTGAGAATAGATCGTTGAGGGAGGGCTTTGAATGTTAATCTAAGGAGTATGGATTTTATTTGGCAGTTAATAAGGAACCATTAAGATTTGATTGAGAGTGACATAATTAGAACTTTGCATTGGGAAAATTAACCTGGCAGTGATGTATAGGATGGATTGGAATGGAGAGAGCTAGGAAGACCAGTTAAAAGGCTTGAGACAGTACCTGCCATTCAATAAATGCTAGTCAACTTGAAGGCTATTTTGTAGCAGTTAGTGGAAGGGAATAAATAAAAGCCTGGACTAATTATGTGGGCTGTTGGAAGGGGTAAAAAGGGAAGAATGTGAGACGCATGGAGGTAAAATCAATAGGATTTGACAACCAATTCCAGGAGAGGGGTCAGAAAGGAGTCAGAGGTGATGCTAAAGCATGGAGCCAGCATGAAAGGTAGAATGTTAGTGCCTTTGACATAAATATAGATGCCAGGAGGAAAAACAGGTTGGAGGAAAGGGTCTGTTTCTTCACCTGCAAAGTGAATGGGGCTAGATTAAATGATTTCTAAAGTTCCCTCTATCTTGAAATTACATGCCTTCTATGGATTCAATTATCTACTTGAGTAATCAGAGTAGATGATAGATCCTGTGAATTACACATCTGGAACGCCACTGAAAATTTTCCACTGAGGGTCTGCACTTCAAAAGCAAAACTAAACCTCATTCGGAACACCATCAGAAAAGTCCAAATAGAGGGGTTTGTTTTTTTCCCCAGGCTGAAGTTTCCTGAAAGCATGACATTTGTGATTGTATATTTATAACATGTATGGTTTATATTGATTTTCCTCTCCGATGGAACGAGGCCAATATGTTAAGATGTCCAAAGACATATTATTAAATAGATTGACAGGGTTGCCCCAACATAGGATTTTAGAGCTGATAGGGACTTTAGATATCACTTAGACTAGATGAAGTTGGTATGATTTGAAAAGTATTAGAAGATTCTTCTTCTCTCAAAATCTGCCTTTACAATCCTACTGTAGGGCCTTTAATCTTCATTAGAATCATGACTTTGCGGTAAAGCACTGTGCCTCCATAGAACCCCTGTTAAAAAGAAGTTTTTTATCTGGGGAGATAATATATGAACATAATAGCGTTAATGCATTAGCACAGAGCCTCAGGACAAATAAAGGGAAAAAAAATGTTCCCACTATGGGGAATTGCCCATAGAAGGTATGAGGCAACACTGTGGAATGCCCCCTGACAAACGAGGAGCATTTGGGACAACAGGGTGGTACTTTGTATGGAGAAGACCCTTGGCCAGGCCTGTAGAGAGTTAAAAGGTTTATATACTCCACATATTTTCCTTCTCTGTTCCCAGTCCTGATTCTGCAGTCTTTCACAGAGAAAAGACATTTAAGTAGCATTTGATGGATCTTCAGTGATGGATCTGGCACCTGATTATAGTGTTTAGGCAATGCTTTATCAATCATGGAATGAAGGATGCCGGGGAAATAATTAGGCTATTCAGGAAAACAAAGAGACTGTATTGGGGGGAAGGAAGGGATGAAAAATAAAACTATTACATACACACAAAAATATCCCTCTCATGGGGTTGATAGTCCCATTATCCAGATAGTCTGAGTTAACACACACACGCAAGCACATGGGAGTGCTTGCTTTGGCCTAAAGATCTATCGACCTGCTCTTATGTTCTCAAATTCAATGGCTAAATCCTCTGCTATCAATTGACCACACATTTCATAAGATCATTAAGTGCAGGGCCAGAAAGGGCCTACAGGTCAAGCTCCTTAGGCCATGGAGAAATTCTCATTTGGGAAGTTTTTTAATCTTTTCTAGCAAGAATAAAGCCCTGACTTGGTAAGGACACCACTATAGAGCTGGTGGGCAAAGGTATAATGTTTTGGAGAGAGGCTTTCTGCCAGCTGGCACAGTGGTGAATGGAAATGGAAAATAACATTCTATTTCTGAAAAATACCTTCTTAAGGAATTAGAGACCCATAAGAAAGGATATTTTCTCCAGGCTAAATATTATAGTGCATGTTCATGACACTTTCAGATCTATCTCTAAAACTAGTACTATAATTACGAAACTATGATAATTGATTTTCCCTCTTTCAGGGAGTAAAGTGTGTGGTAGAGCATTATTAGCTCCATTTTCTGGATGGAGAAAATATGGCAGAGAGAGTCATACATTCTGGTAGAGCCAGGGCACCTGATTCTCAGGTCACTGTTTTTCACTGGCAGCCTGATTGGTATTTCAAATTCAGGAAACATTTATTAGGGGCTTAATATATATAAGGCATTGTGTTAGGTACTTGGGAATATAAAGATAAAACCAGTGTTTACACAGGTAAGTAAAGATAATTTGAGGGCAGTGAGGCACACTAACAACTAGTGAAGATCAGAGAAGGCTTCTTGTAGGTGTCATCTGACATGATCCTAGAAGTAAAGTAAGGATTTGAAGAGGTAAGTGGAAAGGGTGTGCAGTCTCAATAAGGTGGGATTGGGTCGCCCACCTAGGCAAAGGCATGGAAGTGGAGAGAATCACAAGAAGATCAGTTTGACTGAACTATAGTATACGAAGGGGAATAACATAAAATGAGTCTGGAACTAGGCTGAGAAGGTATTTAAATGCCAAGCTGACAAGTTTCTATTTTATCCTAGAGGCAAGAGAGAACCAACAAAAATTTTTGAGCAGGGGACTGACATAGTCAGACCTGTTCTTTGGGAAGGTTATTTTGGAAGCTGTGCAGAGAATGTATTAGAAAGGAGAGAGACTGAAAAGAAGACCAGTTAGGAGGTTATTGCTATAGTCCACGTGAAAGGTGACTCTGCATTAGGGTGGGAGATATGTGAGTAGAGAGAAGGGATCACATTCAGGAACTATTGTAGAGAGAGAATGAACTGAGAGTAAGGGACAGTGAAAAGTTATGGATAACGGTGATACCCTCAATAGAAAAGGGAAGTTCAGAGATGGAACAGATTTAGGGAGAAGATGATGAGCCCTACTTAATACATATTGAATTTGAGATGCTTATAGGATGGATATCAAAATGGGGACGACCAGTAGGCAAAAAGATGGCATGGCACTGGAGCAGCTCAAGAGAGAAAAGAGTTGGATATACAGATTTCAGAGGAATTCACACAGAGATAATTACTGAAACCAAGAGAGCGGCTGAGATCACCATAGAAGGCACAGAAACAAGACTCAGGATAGAGCCAAAGGATCTTAGCAAGTGGGACAGAGATGATTATTCAGCAAAGAAGACCAAAGAGTATGAAAAATTCACCATTGAATGTAACTGCCTAGCCCCTCAATTATGGTATTAAGGCTTGCATCTTTAGTCTGGGGAATCTTTATGGTTGAAATAATTTTCCTTCTACCACAACCTTGACTGAAGTGATAGAATAGAATGAATATAGACTATATTGAGGACTATACCTATAACAACCATATCACCCCATTGATGATTGTAATAGCTCCTAAATTAATTAGGAGCTAATTAAGATGTGCATTGTTCTAGCCCATGCATGCTTTTTCCTTCTCCCTGTTACCTTTCTGCTGCTCATTCAAGGGATCCTAGCTAGAGGCAGGGAAAGTAACTCAAATTCAAAAATCAGTCAACGTGGTGACTGATAATTAGTTCTTTTTGAGACCTGGGAGTTTACATATTTCTGTGCCTCATTTCATATGTTTTCTTATTGAGTTCCTTGCTTCCCTTGCTTATGGAAGGAGGAAGTATTGAAGAGCTGGAGCAGTAAAATCTGGTGTCAGCCTAGCCCAGACTTGGGACTACCCTACCCCTCCCTACCACCACCACCCCCAACACCTCCCCGCTCCCGGCATGGAAATGTCCTGGAATAGGGAGCCAACACTTTCTGGCTCAAGCCTGAGCCCTGCTATTCTCTTTCTGGGAATGTGTGTGGAGAGGAAATAATGTTCTGGAAGAACTGGGCCCAGTGAAAGGAAAATGAGGTCTTGAGATGAATCCAAAGATGACTTTGCAAAGGCAGAAAGAAGAAAAAAGCTAAATCAATATTGGGATACAAATCTTACAGCAACTTACCAACTTCAAAGAGTTTGGTGGCATTAAACTCTTCACTTCCTGCAAGCAGGCTTACTTCTGTGGCAGCTGTCCGAAAGGCGTCTTCAATTCCTAAACACAGACAGAAGCTCGTGTTTTTTTTTTTTTCCAGTTATATGAAAAAGAGGGACAGCTTAAAAAAAAAAAGTCTAAACAAAGATCTTTTTTTGCTCTACATTGCTTTGTTGGCATGAATTTGTGGACAGAGAAAAAAATTAAAGGCAGATAGAACACAAAATATACTAAAACTAGGATACGGTTTGTAGCAGAAATTGCAACATAACTTGAATAACTCTGAAACAGTCCCCAGGGAAGTTCCATATTGTTGGTTGTTCTGTAGTAATGGAGCCCAGGGCAAGATGGTACCTGGGAGAGAGAGAGATGGCCTAGAAGTTTCATAGGGTAGTGAGTGCTGGCAAACAGGTATATACTTATGTGTAAAGAAAAAAATAATTTCACCTTACATATTTATAGCACTTTCATGGGGAATAAGGATGGGGTGGCATGGTAGATATTGCCATTTTGAAGGAGAAAGAGAGGTTCAATTGGATTAAAACAATGGTTCAAAGTTACACAGGTAGCAAATGGTGAATGTGGGACTAGAACTAATTTCTTCAAACAAAACTGAAGCAACATAATCCCCTTTTACTAGGGCTTTTACTGCCCTAATTACTCTATCTTCTCTTACACTGAAAGTACCAAGGAATATCAATAAGGCTTCCAAAACAACTAACAAGGTTCAGGGCAATATTCCTTTTTGTCTTCTGAAGATTGATGTAACTTTGAAAATTATTTTAAAATGTAACTAGTATGCAAAGCATCCCTTTGGCCTAAAAAAATCCCGTACTGGTCTTTTCCATGTTTACCAGCACCTGTCCCGTCCCTTGCACATGGTCCTGCCTACTTTTGCTATGGTTTGTTTGACTGGGCTAAGGGAATCTTAGAATCTTAGAACTGGAAGAGACATTAAAGGTTATCTGGTTCAAGCTTTACCCAAATCGTCAATCTTCTGTATAACATCCCTACCAAATAGTTTAGCCTCTGCTTGAACATGCCGATGAAAGGGAACTCCCTACCTTAATAGGCAATTCATTCCAGTTTTGAATAGCTCTAATTAGTAGGTGGTTATTCTATATTTTGAGCCTAAATCTGTCTCTCTACAACTTCTAACCTCATCAGTTCCTTTGGGTTTAACTGTCATGTCCACGTAGACAACAGGGGTGTGTGTGTGTGTGTGTGTGTGTGTGTGTGTGTGTGTGTGTGTGAGTGTGTGTGTGTGTGTGTGTGTGTGTGTGTGTGTGTGTGTGTGTGTGTGTGTGTGTGTGTGTGTGTGTATGAATAGATAGATAAATAGACAGACAGATGGACAAACAAATAGGTAGGCAGATAGACAAACAGATAGATAGACTGATAGATAGGCTGATAATTTATGAATATATCCTGTTCCAGTCTTTACCCTCAGTCCTGCTTTACCAACTACCTAACAGCCATTTTAAACTGGATGTGCCAGAGGAGTCTTAAACACACGCCCAAAACTGGATTCGTTTTATTTCCCTTCAAATATTTTCCTCTTCCAAACTTCCCTGTTTCTGTTAAAGACACCACCATATTTTAGTCTCCTCAGTTTTAAACTTTGGCATTATCATGGACTCCTCACTCTCCTGCACTCCACATATCCAATCAGTTTCCAAATCTTGCCATTTTTACCATCATAACATCCTTTGCATCTTACCTCTTCTCTCCATTTGCCAGATTACTATCTTATTTTGGGATCACAACACCCCTCATCTATTTTTCCAATGGCCTTATAATTGGTCTCCTTCATTCAACTCTCTCACCACTCCAGTCCTTCTTACACATTGTTACCAAAGTGATTTTCCTTACATGCAGATCTGACTATGTAACTCCCCTACCCAATCAATCTCAGTAGCTTCTTATTGCCTCTAGGATGAAATAGAAATTCTTCTGTTTAGCTTTAGAACCTGCCTGCCCCTAATCTATTTTTGTAATTTCACTGGTTGTTACTTCCCTCCCTTCACTCTGCAATTCAGCCAAACTGTCCTTTCTACTCCTCACATATGACTTTCCATCTACTGTATCTGTCCTCCACACCTGGAATACATTCTCTCCTGGTCTCCATATCATAGAATACCACTCTTCCTTCAAAACATAGCTCAAGCACCACCTTCTGCATAAAATCTTTCCTGATTCCCTCAACTGCTAGTGTCCTCTCACCCAGACTTGGTGACCTTAATGACTCAGTATATATTTATTTTATTAACTTTATATTGATGATCTATGTATTTACATATATACTTGCTTCCCCCCATTAGAATGTATGATCCTTACGGGTAGGGATTATTTCATTTTTTTGTACTTGTACTCAGCATCTAGCACAGTGCCAGGCACATACTAAGTATGTAATAAATACTTATTGATTGATTGATAATCCCAGTTCTGCTCTCTGGGAACACATATAATAAATCTAGTGTTCTGCAATCAATTCATCAAGTTCTCCTGTAAATACACAATCCCATAAAAAGAGAAACCAAAAGAAAATCTTTACCATCAACAAACATTTATTAGGTGCTTAGTATGTGCTAAGAACTGTGGATACAAGAAAGGCAAAAACATGGTCACTGCGACAAGGAGTTCATAGTCTAAAGGGGGAAACGACATTCAAACAAATAACTATAAATATACAAGATTTAGAAGATATATATGTATGTATATACATATATACATATACACACAATGTAAATCATAGGTAATCTCAAAGGGAAGGCACTTGGGGGTGTTGGGGTGGGGAGCAAGAATGAGAAAGGAGCAGCAAAGACTTCTTGAAGGAGGTAGGATTTTGAGCTGAACCTCAAAGGAAGCCAGGGAAACCAGAAGGAACCCAGGCATGGGGACAATTAGTGAAAAGGTATGGCGCTTCTGGTGTGAGGAATTGCAAGAAGGTCAGTATGACTGTATCATAAAGTACATTGAAGGGATCTAAAGCATTAAGAAGACTGGAAAGGCAAGAAACAATCAGGGAGTGAAGGTCTAAATGCCAAATGGGATTTTTTGTTTGGTCCTAAAGGTAACAGGGAGCCATTGGAGTTTATTGAGGAGGAGAGTGACATAGTCAGACCTATATCTTAGAAAAATCACTTGCAGCTGTGTGGAGGATAGATCAGAGACAGACTTGAAGCAGGGTAACCTATTATAAAGCTATTATAATAGTCTAGGTGTGACATGATGAGGGCCAGCATGTGGTAGTAGCTGAGTGAAGAGGAGGGGACATATAAAAGGTGTTGTAGAGGCAGAAATGGTAAGACTTGACAACAGATTGGATATATGGGGTATGTATAAGTGAGGAATAGAGAATAAAACCTAGATTGTGAGCCTGGGTAACAGGGAGGATGGTGGTATACTTGACAATAATAGGGAAGTGTGGAAGAGAGAAAGGTTTGGGTAGAAAAGATGAATTATATTTTGAACATGCTGAATGTGAGAGGTATATGAGACATCCAGTTTGATATGTCCAATAGGCAATTAGTAATGAAAGACTGGAGTTCAAAAGAGAAGTATAGATCTGAGAATAGTCTGCATAGAGCTAATAACTGAATCCATAGTAGTTGATAAGGTCACCAAGCAAGATGGAGAAAAGAAGACCCAACACAGATTCATGGGGCACACCCATAATTAGTGGGGGCGATGTGGAAGAAAATCCAGCAAAGGAAACTGAGGAATAGTCAGACAGGAGTATAAGTAGGAGAGAACAATGTCATAAAAACCTAGAGGAGAGAATATCCTGGAGAAGAGGCAGTTGATAATGTCAAAGTCTACAGAGGGCAAGAATAGGGTTGAGAAAAGACTATGATATTTGGCAAGCAAGAGATCATTGGTAACTTTGAAGAGAGCAGTTTCATCTGAGCCCTGCATTTCTCAATTCCTGCAGTCTGACTTCAGGTTTAGAAAAGGAGCAAAAGAGTATAATAAATTTCTTTGAGGTACACTGTCTGATTTTCATTCGACCTGATTTCTTTTTCAAAACTTCCTCTGTAATACATTGATAAGAGTTTATTTTCATAATGGGTTAAAGGTTAATGTTTCTCGGTGAGTTCTCTGCCTGCCATGTTAGAGTTCTGTTCTTGGTTCCTCTCCTACTTTATCTTAAAAAGGAAGGGCATGGAAAAATAAAATGGAGGGCCGAAATTCAACAAACCAATGGAAAAAAACAGTGGTTTCATTGAGTTATTAATAATGGTTCTGCCACTAACTAGCAGGCAAGTTTTTTAACTTCTCTAAGCCTCAGTTTCCTTTCTTGTATGATATAGGGCTTGAATGAGTTGACTTCTTTTTTTAAAAATGCATTTTTTCCCAATCAGCAAACATCTTCCTTCTTCCCTTCTTAATTACTCCCCTCCTTCAACTTGAGAAAAAGAAAAACAAAACCCCTGTTACAAACAAGTGTAGTGAAACAAAAGAAATTTCCACATCGGCCAGTAAAAAAAAAAATCAAACCCAAAACACCTCATTTTACCCTCTGAGTCTTTTAACATCTGTATTAGGAGGTAGGTATCATGTTACATCATTCCTCTGGAATTCCTCTGGTTGGTCATTACCTTGATGAGATACCCTTTGAAAAAGTTGTTTGTCTTTACAATATTGTTGTCAGTGTATAAATTGTTTAGTGGCTCTGTTCATTTCACTCTGCATCTGTCCACACAAGTCTTCCTAGGTTTCTCTGAAACCATCTCCTTTATCATTTTTTTTTTTTTTTTAGGCAACTGGGGTTAGGTGAATTGCCCAGGGTCACATAGCTGGTAAGTGTCTGAGGCTGGATTTGAACTCAGGTCCTCCTGACTTCAGGGCCAGTGTTCTATCCACTGAGCCACCTAGCTGCCCCTCCTTCTTCATTTCTTAGAGTAAACTAGTATTCCATCACTTTTAGATACCATAGTTTGTATAGGCATTCCTTAATTGATAGGCACTCTAATAGTTTCCAATTCTTTCCTACCACAAAAAGAGCTAGAAATATTTTTGTAATCCTTAGTTAGAGTTTGTTTTTCTTAGAATTAATCCCTTCCTTAATCTACCTTTCTCTTAATTACCCCTTTTCTTTCTCCCCATTTCCCTCCTATTTCACTGTTGAGTGAAAAGTACTTCTCTACTTAACTCATGTGCGTGCGCGTACGCATGTATATTTGTGTCTTCTTTCCTCCTTTAATGAGTTCAGATAAGAGTGAGGATCAAGTGTCATTTCCCCCATACCTTCCTCCTTTGTACAGACTTCTACTCCTACTCTTTGTGACCCCATTTGGGGTTTTCTTGGCAAGAAGTGGTTTACTATTTCCTTCACTAGCTCATTTTACAGATGAGGAACTGAAACAAACAGGGTTAAGTGACTTGCCCAGGGTCACCCAGGTAATAAGTGTTTGAGGCTAAATTTGAACCCAGGAAGACGAGTCTTCTTGACTCCAGACCCAGCACTCTATCCACTGTATATCCTGATTATGTGAGATCATTTTCTCTAACCTTCTCCCTTCCTTCTTCCCCTCTCCCCAGTGTATTCCTCTTCGTCTCCCTTTCCATTCTTCTTTTAAGACCATTACCACAAATCCCTCCCTAGGCCTTCTATATAAATAGATTCTCTTTCTGCCCCACCTCCTCAGTCATTATAGGGTTCAGAGGGTACACATATATCATCTTCCCATATTAGAAAGCAAGTAGTTTGTCCTTGTTCTAGTCCTTTATTATTGCTCATTTGTGTTTACCTTTTTATGTTTTTCTTGACTCCTGTGTTTGAATTTCAAAGTTTCTACACAGCTCTGGTCTTTTCATCAGGAACGCTTGGAAGCCCTCTATTTTATTTATTTATTTTTCATTTTTTTTTTAAGGCAATTTGGGTTAAGGGACTTGCCCAGGGTCACACAGCTAGTAAGTGTCATGTGTTTGGTCTGAGGCCAGATTTGAACTCAGGTCCTACTGACTTCAGGGCCGGTGCTCTATCCACTGTGCCACCTAGCTGCCCCTTGGGCCCTCTATTTTATTAAAGATCTATTTCTCCCCTGTAACATTATGCTTGCTTTTGCTGGGCAAATTATTCTTGGTTGTAAGCCTATATCTTTTACCTTCTGGAATATCATATTCTACTCCCTTATAGTGGTGGTTAAATCATAGATGATTCTGGCTGTGGCTCTTCAGTACTTGAAGTCTTCTTTCTGGCTGCCTGCATTATATTGTCTTTGACCTGGAAGCTCTAGATTTTGGCTACGATGTTTTTAGGAGTTTTGTTATCTGCTTTCAGGAGGTGACTGGTGGGTTCTTTCTATTTCTACTTTGACCTTTGTTTCTAAGAGATATAGACAGTTTCCTTCTGGGATTTCTTGAAATATATCTAGGCTCTTGTTTTGGTAATGGCTTTCAGGCAGTCTAATTATCCTTAAATTTTTTCTACTCTGTTTTCCAAGTCAGTTGTTTTTGCTATGAGCTACTATACAGTTTCTTCTATTTTTTTCTTCCTTTTCACTTTGCTTTAATATTTCATGTTGTTTCGTGCAGTCGTTAGCTTCTCTTTGATCTATTCTAAGAATTCCAAGATTTATTTTAAAAGTGTGCAAGCACATTTTTACACACACACACACATACACACACACACAATTGGGTACAGAAATACTTCACTCAGAGAAATTTCATTTATATGGGAAATAGGAGGGAAATAGGGAGAAACGAAAAGGGGCAATTAAGGGGAAGGTAGATTAAGGGAGAGATTAATCCTAAGAAAAAATAAACTCTAAGGATTACAAAAATACTTATAGTTTTTTTTGTGGTGGAAAAGATTTGGAAACTGAGGTAGTGCTTCTCTATGTTGTTTGGACCATATTTTATACCCCTTTGTGCCAAGTTATGAATTCCCTTTCCAATTCTTTCATAGCTCTCATTTCTTTTCCATGTTTTTTTTCCTTTAGCACTCATTTCATTTATAAAAATATTTTTAACTCTTTAAAAAAATCCTCTTGCTTCATCTCTTTCAGGAATTCTAGTTGATATGTATCCACACTATATTTTTCTTTGAGGCTTTGCTTATAGTTGTTTTAGAATCATTCTCTTCTTCTGATTTATGTAGTGAGTATCCCTTTCACCACATTAGCCTTTCGTGGTGGGATCCGTTTTTTTGTTTGTTCATTCCTGAAGCCCACTTCCTGGTTTTGGACTCTGTATAAGGGCCAAGCTCTGCACACTTCTGGACAGAATAATTGGGCTGGCCCAGTTGTTGATTTCTTTAGAGTATAGAGTATTGTCTTATTCCAGGATCGGATTGCAAGAACAGCTCAGGCTAGGTACCTGTAAGCTCTCAGTACTCCCAAAGTAGTCTGATCCAGGGCAAAATTTGATTGTGGTCACCTTACCAACCCCCCCCCCCACCCCCGACCTAAGCTCTGCACATTACTCATCTATAATTCGGTTTGAGCAAAAGGCCCATGGGCTTGCCTCCTCTAGGTCAAGGACTGTATTCAATCACTATCAGCCAGCTGAAATGCTTTATTGGTTCCGAGTAACAGAATGGGTTTCCCTGTGGTTCGGAAGTGCTGCTCCAGTTAATCATCTGCTGTCTTCAGACTGGGCTAGATACTGGAACTGAGACCTTGTTCAGCTCCTGAGGTCATAGTTCCACAGCTACTGTTTGCTTCTGAACTTGGTCCTAACTCAGCATGTAGCCTAGGACTTATGAACACTCCTTATCGCAGAATGCTAACCCTCTGTCTTTCTTGGATCTGTGATCTAGAACTGGGTAGTGAGTGACAAAGCTGCCAGTTTGCACCTGTCTCCATCAATATACCTTTTATGGGTCTGAAAGTGCCCTGGTAAGGTTGGAGGACCTCCCTGGGCACTGTAGTGCTACATGCTCCTAGTCAGACCCTATTGCCTAGTGTCTAGAGATTTTTCTTTCTGTCTCCCTGTGTTGCCCTGGTTTGGGAAAATGACTAATTGTGACTTTTAAAAAAACTCCTATCAGGATTCAATCTGGTGCATTTTATTTTGAGAATTGTTATTGAGGACAGCTCACTGTACTTCCTTCTGCTTCTCCACTATCTTGGCTCTACCCCTGGATTAATTGGCTTTTATGAACCTTTTCAGTTCTGACATACTATAACTCCATGGAATAGTTCTTCCAAATGGAAAATGATGGCACTTTGTGGATAAGAAGAAAGCCTAGGAGCGGAGAAGCTTGGAGAAGGTAGCAGCAGAGAAGATACTGGTGTGTGTGTGTGTGTGTGTGTGTGTGCGCGCGCGTGTGTGTGTGTGTGAGAGAGAGAGAGAGAGAGAGAGAGAGAGAGGGAGAGAGGGAGGGAGAGAGAGAGAGAGAGAGAGAGAGAGAGAAAGAGAGAGAAAACAGGTAAGAAGAATTAGGACAAGCCATCATGACTACTAATCCCTTGATGAGGGCACAGAAAGGAAAAGCTTGAAATAAGCCAAATGGGAGTTGGCATTCTCATAATAGGGTAACTGAATCCACCATCCTGTTCCCTGGAGCTGGTAAGGAAGAAGAAAGTCACTGCCTTAACCAAAAACAATAACCTGGATTAAAGAGGAATCACTTTTTCCATTTGGTTGATTTTGCTTTAAAAAATTAAGTCTGTCTGTTTTTAGCCATAATTGTGTTTGTTATTAGGCATTTTCTACAATGTAGCTTCCTTATATATTAAGCATAAATGTAGAAGATTGTCCCTTCTCCCTTTGTCTATGCCAATAGTCCTCCCCAAAGATTGGGAGTCAGGAGGATGGGGTTCTAGCCTTGATGCTGACATTGCCTTTACATGTGACCTTGGGAAAATCACACAACCGCTATTATTTTAGAGGTATAAACAGAATAAGGTGATTGCTTGTGGTTTATCACTCAGAGCCCACTGGGCAGGTTTCTCTCCTCCCCAAAATATTCACCCTACATTTGTCCCATCTCTCCCTTATATTCTGCTATTAGTAATAATTCATTTGATTCTGGTCTTCAAGAATCTCCTTTTCAAAATAGTGAATATATCTGGGGGTGGGAAGAGGATAACATCCTAAACTGCTATTAGCTAAAACCTTAGATTAATTACCAGTTTCTAAGAACAAGACAGATTTGGGGGGAGGGAAGAGAGGTCAAGGGTTATTTTATCTCTGTTCAAGGTACTTGGTAAGAATATTTCTTGGGATAGTAGGATAGAGACAGTGATTTTTTAAAAATCTGGCTGAGGGATCTATTATCTAATTTTTATCACTTTGGTTAGGATCTTAATAAAACCACAGATTTAGAGCTAAAAGGGACTTTGGAGGCTATTTAATTCAACCCCTTAATTTTATGGATTTGAAAACTTGAGACCCAGAGAAGTTAACAAAACTAGTATCTGAGGCACTCCTTGTCCAGCATGCTATGCGCCATTCCACTCGGTTGATACTAGCAGTGTGACAGGGATCTGACTACTCTATCTGATCAAATGAACCAACATATGTAAAAACACATGTAATATAAAAGGCTCTGCAAACCTTAAAATGCTATATAAATGATAGTTGTCTTTACATAAAAATTTATTGTGGATCTGATCTGGTAAGAAATACATATTCAACACCTATTTTCTAATTGGTATAAAATACTATAAAATGAAAATCTGTTTATTATATATGCTAAATTGCTTGGTAGTTTACTTATGGCGGTTCATAAAGTTTTCATGGTTAGGAAAACATAGATCAGGTTTAGATGCTAAGAAAATTAGTCTAAATAAATTATGGAGTCATATGGTTGAAAGGAACTTCTGAAAGTGGCATCTTGCCTATAGAAAGGAATATGTATCTTCAAGGGCACTTGAACATTTTTCCTATTTCTGAATGCCTATGGAAAGTTTAATTAAAAAGAAACAGAAAAAATAACCTATACATGGGTGGCAGTGTCTATAGTTCTTCTGGGGAAGCTCCCTGCACTTAAAAGTACAATCACTGGATGGGGAGGAAGGGTGTTGAAGGAAGGGCAAAAATTGGGCAAGGAAACAAAGTGTTTTCATTGGCTTCTAAGTTTTTGCAAACCTATATAGGGCTTCTCCTTCCCTCATGTCCCATACATAGACACACATGCACACACACATACATGTCTGCAGATACACACATGCATCTATGCAGATACACACACATACACACCTCTTCCTAATATGCAAATTGAATACTGTCAAATCTTTTTTTGTTTCTCCTCCAACTACACCCTTTCATTCGAAGTCCCAAACCCCACTTCTGTGAATAGGACTTCTGTGTGCTGGAAAAACAGAAACTTCTTGTGAAGGATTTTCTATCCCTGAAATTCTGTCTCTTTTTTAGTTTTACCACTTTGAAATTTGGAATTTTCCAGAAAGAAGCACATGGTAATATTTTACTCAGAAATGTTACCTGGTGATAAAGGGACCTAAGGGTAACAATACAAAATGAGACAATAGATGTTTGCAATTGTATAGTGTTCCCTGAATACATAAATTCAGTAGCCTAGCAATCTGGTTTTGTGATTAAGAAATCAAATGCCAAAACAACAACAGTAATTAAACAAGAAGTTGCCTTAGATTGTAAGTTCATTTGTATCTATGATCTGTACTTAGGGATGGCTCTTGAAAATCCATGCAGATACCTGCAGAGAACCAATAATAATATGATGTTGTATTTACTCAAGGCTTTATAGTTTACAAAGAGTGTTTATATTCATGTGCTGATTTGATCAAGAAAATTTAGTAAAAACTCAGTTGGCTACACCAGTTGGATCTTTAATTGAATGCCTTCCATTTAAAAGTTTGTGTAACAGTTGGGCATCACATATGGACTGTGTTAAAAACTTAGTTTGAAATTTGTATTTATCTATGGGTGGCAGTAAAACTTCTTGTGATGAACAATGTATTTGACCACAATTTTATAGGTCAATATTCTCAAAAAAAAAAAAGCAAATCTAAGGCCAAGGGACAAGATTAGGATCAGGATAACAAATTTAGACCTAGAAGGGATCTTTGAGATCAACTATTTCAACATTCTCATTTTATAGATGAGGAAATAGGCCTGAAGACATGAAGTGACTTTTCCAAGGTTATACAGGTAGTAAGGGACACATGTATGAGTGCCTTCAGTTTCTATTTTAAAGTTAATATATAACATTATAGTCTTCAACTAAGTCACTCTTATGCACAGTAGATACAAAAACTATCTTTTTAGGTTTAATACCTTTTAAATATATTGAGTATGTTTGTTTCTGGGTAGCAGATTCCCTAATCTCTATATATAGCCCTAATCTTTCTCCTGAACTCTAGTCATTAATTTCCAGTTGTCTGCTGGATGGTTCTTCCTGGTTACCTTGTTGACACCTCAAACTCTGCATGTACAAAATGGAACTCATTATCTTCTCCTTAAATCCATACCTTCTACAAACTTTCCTATTTCTGTTGAGGGTACCATTATCCTTCACTAACTAAGATGCATAGCCTTGGAGTTGCCCTTGATTCTTTCTTTTCCCTCTCCCCCCATATCAAATCAGTTGCCACATCTATCCTCACATCTCTCTCATCCATCCTATTATCTCCACTCATATGGTAGTCTCATCAGCTTTTGCCTAAATTATAGTCATGGCATCTCAGCAATGAAATGCCATAAAACTAATGAGAGGGACACTCGTCCTACACTTCTACATATTTAATCTTTTATCCAGTCTTCTCATTTTGACCTTCACAACATTTCTTGTCTACATCCCCTTCTCTTCACTCACACTGCCTTGGTTCAGGTCCTCACCCTCTGTTTCCTGGAATACTGCATTAGCCTTCTAACTGCCTCAGGTCTATAGCCAGTTGTCCACAGTGCTGCCAAAGTGATTTTTCTAAAGGATAGGGAAGTGTTACTTCCTTCTTCCAGAAGGAAGCTCTTAACCTGGCCCTTCCTAGACTTCTTAATTCAGTTCTCTCCATGAACTCTTACTGACCAGCTATACAGTCATTCCCTGAATTAGATTCTCTACTTCTTGACTCTGTGCATTTTCACAAATTGTTCTCCATGCCTGGAAAATGCAGTTCCTTCTCACATTTGCTTCTCAGATGCCTTACTTATCAGTGTTTACAGATTTCTGAAGCGCAGATGCTTACAGTGATAATTTAACAATCAGCTCCAGTAAGCCTGTACAGTCTCACTCCAGCACACCCCGGGGTCCCATTCCTCAACAAACCTGGGCAGTTTGGACGGTCACATGTTCGGGACTCCGTGGCTGTGCAGGCATAGCCACATGACCTGGTCCGCTTCTGATTGCCACTTCCACAGGTTACACTGCAGACAGACCATCGGCTCCAGTCTCCTTCACCATCAACGTAATCTGGATGGGATGAAAGGAGATGGCCTCTGAGGCTAGATGGATACACTCTGACACACCACAGGCACACATGCCTATACAACTGGTCTTGGACATAGATTCAAATTAGCCAGCAGATTCCTCGCTGGCTAATTTCATACTTACCAGGGGCCACAGTTGAAATGCTGTTGGCTCAACTAGAGCCATAAATACATAAATACTGGCATATTACTTTTCACTAAAATTTTCATATTCTCAAAGCACAGAATCATAGTACTTTGATGATGGAAATAGCTTTAGACATCATCTAATCCAACATTCTCTTTTTTTCTTTTTGCAGAGGAGGAAACTGAGGTTCAGACTGGTTAAGCAATTCATATGAGGTCACATAGATAGTGGCAGAGCCAGGACCAGGACCCCAGGACTTCTACTTTGGTGAGCTTTCTGCTCTGTCGCATGTCTTCATGATTTCTACTCAGATCATCCTACTTTCCTTCTAGCTTTGAGGTTCAGGGCCTCTGCTCATTTGAAAAGGTGATCTTAGTATATGGAGATGTTTGTGTGCCTTGAAGAATAGCTGATATAAGTATATAAAGCTAACAGATCGTTGGGGCTGGTATTACGTAGACAGCAAGAATGGAATCCACATGTTTCTACCTGAGATTTAGGCCTGGTGCCAGCCTCACAGCCTTCCAATGTTCCTAAGGGCAGTGCTATTTCAAAAAAGTAATTCTCTAATCTTTATTCTTGGCAGCTGAGAATCTTTACCATTAAGCAGGGTGAAGCATTATATGGCTATGTCCTGCTCTCTGCCCATGAGAGGAAAACAACTCTCTTATGGACTGTGCACCACTGCCTCCATCTGAAGATCTTCCTTTCACCCCCCTAACAAAAGGAATTTTTACAAACATTGATTTTTCTGTTATGTAGAATTAAGTTTTCTAATCACAGTAACCAAAGCAAGTACTTAAAACATCATCTTGCTATAGAATTAGGCTATTTTGGTCTCCCTTCTCTCTTTCTCCTATATCTATTTGTCTGCATTTATAATTTACTTCATTTTACTCATTAAAGCAAAAATAAAAGTAGAGGACCACATGTATTCTGCAGGAGCAGAGTTAAGGAGCCAATTTGATATAATTAATGGTAAAAGCAGACTTAGTCTGAACCCAGGCCCTGACACATACTGGTTATATGACCCTGGTCAAGTCATTTAACCTATGGAGGTTAAGTGATCTTAACTTTATATCTTTCCACACTCTATGACAGCCTACTGAGTCTCAGTTTCTTCATCTGTAAAAGGAGGCTAATAATGCTTGTTCTTTCTAGGGGCATTGTGAGGTAAATGCTGTGCTATAAAAATGTGAATTGTGGTTAGTGAATGATTCATTTTACCTTTCAAAGCATAGATTTTAGAATTAGAAAGGTCTTTGGGGATCATCTAGTCTAGCCCACTCATTTTATAGGCCTAGAGAGATAAAGTGACCTGGGTTCAAATCTAGGCTCAGACACTAGCTACTAGCTACTAGCTGTGTGACCTGTAGCAAGTCATTTAACCCTATTTGCCTCAGTTTCCTCATCTGTAAAATGAGCTGGAAAAGGAAATGGCAAACCACCCCAGTATCTTTACCAAGAAAACCCCAAATGGGACCACAAAGAGATCACTGAAATCACTGAAAGACTGAACATTAACGATCAAGGTCACACAGGTAGTAAATAGCAGAGCTGGGATTTGAATACAGTTCTTCTTGCTCACCTTCTTAACTACTAGAACCCTACCACAAACATTAAAAGTGACCCTGGGGCATTGGTATTGGCACAGTCCCCCATGTGTCTGGCAGAATATCCAAGGGGAATGCACCAGATGCACATTTGTGTGCACACACAGAAACACATATATACACACATTACCCACAGACTGCACAGTTTGAACTTTTTTAATAACTCAGATTTTAATAATGAGGGGAGAGTCACATTAAGTCTAAGTTATAGCTAGAACTTTTAAAATCCATAAAAAGTGACAAGTGGGAAAGTCAGAAGTAGTCTAGTAAATCACCTGGGTACATAACGGTTGTATAATAGGTGTCAGGCTTGGGAATCCTGCTTAGGACCTGGCATTGAATACTCAATGCCCAACCAAATATATTATTGGGCATGTGGTCATCCAGAAAGAGTCAATTTATAACTTTTCTTCTCCATTACATTGAAATAATTTTTTTCTTAATCCCCCTAAGATTGGAATGGAATAGAATTTATATAGTGCATATATAGTGAATGGTGCGCTAAGGACTTTACAAGTATTATCTCATTTGATCCTCACAGCAACCCTGGGAGGCAGGTGCTATTATTATCCCCATTTTATAGATAAAGGAACTGAGGCAAACAATGGTTAAGTGACTTGTTCGGGGTCATGCAACTAGTAAGTGTCAGAGGCTAGATTTAAACAAAGAAGTCTTCCTAACCTCAGTGCCCTAGCCACTGTGTCCTCTAGCTGCCTGTAAAATTAAGGTATTTTGCTCAAAATTCTAAACCATTTTGGAAAATTACATTGGAATCTAAGCTCAAATTTTATTGCCTTTTTCCTCATTTATTATTCCTTGTGAATTCAGCTATTAATTCTACTTTGTCTAGATTCTAAAATTATGAAAACATTCCTAAGATGTTCTCTTTCCCTTGAGGAGTAGAAGATTAGAGGTATTTATCATACTAATAAGTAGCTTTCTCCTTGTTCTAATTTTAAACACTCACAACTGCAGTTCCTTTTAAAACTATCTTTATATTGTTCTCCACAAAATTAAGCAGGAACATTTATATAGTTATATGCATAATCATTTCCACCAATGATAAGCAATGTAACAGCCTCCTGAGGAGCAGACTAGTGTAACACTTCACCACCACGAAAGAAGGCTTTTGCAGCCCACCATTTTATATGAATGTCAATGAAAATACATTTTTCTTGGAGATCATGCTTGTCTAATGATTTTGTAAGACAGAATGGGAATTTCTGAATGTGGAAAAAGCTAGAAGGGCAGCACTGACTTTATAATATTGTCACTATATGTAAAATGAAACCTGCTTCATTCTCTTGCCTATCACAGATGTTTACTTAAAACAGAAGATTCATATAGGGATAATCTTTCATTTTTATAGTGCTTTATACTTTACAAAGATAATGCTTGTCTCATTTAAGTAAAAATCAAAGAACACAATAAAAGAAAAAGAGGCCACTTTAGAATGGGATGTGACTTTTGTCTCACAAATGCCTTTTGGAGATTAAAAATACACATACATATGGATAAATATATATGTGCACACACACACACACACATATATATATATATATGTATGTATGTATGTATATGTGCACATATATATCGTATTTCAGAGTGCTTCAGGTACCAGACTTCTATGAGATGGTTTCAGGGCAGCTGAAGTCCCTTGACTCTCTTAATTCACCTGATGGAGAAGAAATTACCCAAAAGGAAAAGCAGTTTGACATAGCAGAAAGTTCATTGACATTCAAGAGACCTGGCTCTGCTGCTTATTAACTGTGTGACCTTGGACAAGTTGCTTAACCTCTCTGGGTCTCAGTTTCCTCACAAGTAAAATGTTCTAAATGATCTTGACAATCCCTTCTAGTCAAAATGTTCTGTTATTCAGTGAATTCTGGATTGAGAATCGAAGACCTATCTCTATCACTTACTAGGCTTGTGACCTTGGACAATGTGCTTAACCTTGTTTGAGTTTCAGGTCTCCATCTGTATAATGGAGGTTTTAATAGTTATAGTACACGAATCACAGAATTTTTATGAGAATTGAATGAAATAATATATGTAAAACTCTGTGTGAACCTTCGAATACTAAATAAATGGGAGCTACTCTTATTAGAATAATTATGATAATAGTTGTGAAAGTTGTATAATTCTTACCAACAGGTAAAATGAGTTACAGAAGTGGAAATGAAGGGAACCTACAGAGGACCTGACCATCCCTTCTTCAAATTTCTGAGAGAGATGAAGAAAAAAGCCAGGTGTCATCTGACACGCACCCTCGATCTGGGGGAGGCAGATCTTACAGGGGTCAAAGGAAGGTTGAACCATAAGGACTAAAAATTCTATAAGTGAAGTCAGTTGAGGAGGGAAAGGAAGTTCAAGAATGAAATCCTGACGACATCAGGGGAAACAGTTGTGATGAGGAGGAAAAATGGGAGTCTTCAAGCAAAGGCTAGATGACCAGGTATGTTTTAGTTGGGACTTATTTGTGTATATGGGCTGGACTAGATAGCTGCTGAGGTCCTCTGAAATTCTGTAACTGTGAATTGTCTGAAGAGACTAATGTAAATGGACACGGATCTCAACAGCCAACGTAGGTTTTGTTTCCTTTGTTTTGAAAAAGTGGGCACAGAATTTGGAAACACGGGCAGTTAACAGAAGATGAATATAAAAATTCCTCATGGACCTGTAAAAATAGTGTCAGGAATGGTAAACTCAGAATGAGCTGAGGCTGGCAAGCTAAAGACAAAGAGAGGAGGGTGTTTTGTTTTGCGGTGTTGGATAAAAGAAGGGATGGAACAATTGCTTGGGGGTGGACGGTGGACGGGATGATGATAGCTGACAACAGTGAGAAGGCAGAGCTGCTTAATTATTATTTTGCTTCTCTTTTCTGTGTTGAGGAGGGTGACTTTTGCCCTGGAAAATGACATACAATAATGGTTAATAGGTAGCTGATAATACCCAAGACAAGTAAGGATATTTATAGTAAGAGAACATCTAGCTGTCTTTGCTGAATTTAAATCACCTGAGACAGATGAATTATGATGTCACCTATCAAAAAAGAAATGGCAGGTGTTATCGCTGAGCCACTGTCAGTGATAACTTTGAAGGTCATGGATAATGGAAAATGTACTATAAAACTGAAAAAGGGAAAATGTGCCAATTTTCTTCCCCTCCCCAAATTAATCATGTTCTAATAACATAAGAAAAACAAGAAAAGAAGGAGGAAAAGTAATATGCTTCTATCTGTACCCTGAGTCCATCAGTTCTCTATCTGGAGATGGATAGCATTTTTTATCATAAGTCCTTTGAAAGTGTGGTGGATCATTGTGTTGATCAGAGCTCTAATTTTCAAAAATATGGGAAAATAAAAGGAGTCAATAAACTAAAGGCCAATGAATGTAACTTTGATTCCTGGGAAAATTCTAGGAGTGATCATTAAAGAAATAAGCAATAGATATCTAGAAAAGGAAGTAGCCATTGGAAAGAGCTAGCGAGTATGAGTTTATCAAGGAAAAGTCATGCCAGAAAAACCTTATTTTCTTTACTGGGTTTAGGGTTACTAAGTTACTACACATACAGCTTACCGAGATTTTACCAAAACTTTTGCTAAAGTTTTTCATACCCTCCTTATGGAAAAGATGGACAGATGTGGGCTAGACGATAAATACAGTTAGCAGATCTGGATCTGGCTGAACGGCTGGATTCAAAAGGTAGTCATGAAGGATTCAATGCTAGTTCAGCAGGAAACCTCCATTGGATTGCCCCCCAAAGATTTGTGCATGGCTCTGTGACACTACAATGAACTGGATAAAGGCAGAGGTGAAATATTTACCAAATTTGCAATTGTCACAAAGCTGATAGGAATAGCTGACACCCTAGTTAAACAGAATCAGTATCTGAAAAGATATTTATAAGCAAGAATAGTGGGCTTAATTTGAGAAGAAATTCAATGGGAATAAATATAAACTCAAATGCCTTGGTTAAAAAAAAAACTACATTACAAATGTAAGATGGGGAGATACGGTTAGATAGCAGTGTCTAAAAATCTTTGAGTTTTACTGGACTTCAAGCTCAATATTAGCAGTATGATGTGGAAGCTAAGAAAGCCATTACAACCTTGGTCTTCATGAAGAAAGTCGCAGCTTTTAAGAATAAGGAGGAGACGGTCCCACTGCACTTAACCCCGATCAGACCACGTTTGTATTATTGTGTTCTGGGCTCCACAATTTAGGAAGTTACATTGATAAACTAGAGAGTATCTAGAGGAAGGCTACCAAGATGATGAAGGGCCTTTTATTCCATGCCATATGAAAACAGGTTGAATGGACTAGGGATGTACCGCCCAGAGAAGATTTGGAGCAACATGTGGCTTTCTTCAAGTATCTAAAGGGCTGTCGTGTAGAAAAGGATTTAGATTTGTTCAGTTTGCCTTCAGAGGACAGAAACAGGAGCAGTAGGTGGAAGTTTCAATAAGGCAAATTTAGCTTGATGTCAGGAAAAACTTCTTAACAATTAGATCTTTCCAAAAGTGGAATGAGCTTCTGAGAGAGGTGGATAGGTTCCTTCTCATTGGAGGTCTTCCAGCAGACTGGATATGGCTGATTATGTGTCAGGTGTGTTATAGGAGGATTTCTTTTGGGGATTCGCATTGAATTAAAAAGACCCTAAGATCCCTTCCAACACTAGAATTATGTGATTCCATTTTGTTACCTGCCAAATGCTGTGTAATACATCTTACAACAATTATTACATTATGTAACTATGTCTAATTGTAGAATGTTACACGCACATATATCTTTAAACATATTTATATTAGTGAAACCATCTCTCCAACCCTAGACCCAAAGCTGCTTCGATCTAGGTAGAAAGGATCCTCTTACTTAGAGTTTATGGTCATGTGTCCATAACTAAATTTTTTAAAATGAAGGTTATCTTTCAAAACTTTAAAAACAAAAATAATTACAAAATGTTAATGGCTAGATTCCTAGCTATTGTAAACTGCATCAAAATTATTTCAGGTAAGCTGTTTGCTCACCTCAAGCAGATACTAAACTTCATGAACGGTTCTCAGGTCAAAATCCCTACCTATAAATTTCCTCAAGGGTATACAGGTTAATTAAAAATAATTACTAAATCACTTTACCCGATCAGACTTTCCTTTCCTAACCTTAGACAAGCCCAAGGTGTTGAAACCATGATGAATGCTATGGTTGATGATAAGTTCAACACTACAGTCAGCAAGCCTGCAACTATTAAAATTCTAAGTTAGATGATTTTCTTCATCTTTTTTTTTTCCTCTGTGTCTCTGGAACTGTACTGAAAGTTCTTGGGGTTATTCCAATTATGGACATGTTTAAGTACATTTTCAGGAGAAGTATGTTAATGTCTGGCACAAACATTTGTGGCTTGAAGACTATTTTTTGTACTGACTTCTTTGAAAACCTGAAGAAGTCATCTTTGATGCAGTACTAGTTGACATGTCGATGCTTTGATGTTGGGATATAGTGATAATAATAGGATATGTGACAGAAGTCAGCTTGGTGGGACAAAAAGAATATTGGGTTTGGTGTCAGAGTTCCTGGATGTAATTTATAATAAAGCTATTATTTATGATTGCCTATATGGCCACAGAAAAATTACTAAACTTCTTTGGACCTCAGTTTCCTCATCTGTACAGTGAGGAGGTTGTACTAGATGGTCTCTAGTTTCCTATTCCACACCGAAGGCCTGTGAAATCAACATTAGACTCATGTGTTTTTATGCCTAGAAACTCTTGTTTCCTACTTTACAAGGTATTCTTTTTTAAAAAAATTGTTTTAATCGAGTTCTTTTATCTTTATGTCACCTACACATCTCCCTCCCCACAAGTGCCATCTCTTTTTATAAGCACTGTATTTTAATTTTTGTTTGAAAGTTTCTGCAGTAATCATTGTTTGAAATGATTCAAGTTCTGATGACTAAAAATTCTGCCTCTCTCTCAAACACCAATTTAAGTCCCACGTGTCAAAAGAAGACTTTCTGATGATGCCAGCCCTCATTTCTCTCCCTCTTCTTTAAACTATTGTTGTTTTAGTCTATACCACTCAGTGCAACATTTGTAACATTCTGGTGTTGTTTTATGTTTCAATAAGAAATTATGTACCTTGAAGGCAGGAACTCTATCTTTAAATTCCTTTGTATGCCTCATAGCACTATCAGCTGAATGGTATGTGCTCTATAAATGTTTGCTGATGGGCCAATTAAAATTAGGAATTACCCATTTGTCCTAGGCTGTATAACATGTGGCAAACACAGAACTTTGGAATGAGCTATTATATATCCTATAATCCTTGGCTGCTAATCTGAAAAGATAAATTTTCTATCCTTAAATATTTAAGGGCTACGTAGAAAGAAATGGTAGCGTATTGGGTGGCAAAGATACAGAAGGGCAGTATTTCTTCCTTACAGATTAGAAATTCACATTGTTCATTCTCTTAAGTGAGAAGACATAGTTGATCTGAAGTGATATACACTATCTTCTTAGGACCATTTTTTTCACCAGGGATGGGTAACCCTGTGAAAGTAATGTCTTATAGAATCATTTCAGGACTAAGTATGAAGCCAGTTAGGGCTGAACTACAGCATCTTGGCCACCCATGTTTCCTATGCATGTTTTGTATCCTTCATGTGTATACATTGTCTCCTATAATTCTAAATGTATTTGATCCACTATCAGGAAAATATTTTGTTAGTATTTTGTTACTATTTTCATACAGTAATTAGCCAGTTTTCCAGTATATTTATCAGAAAACAAAACAAATTGCCTGGCTTGTTGCCATGGGAAATCAGAATAAGTGTGGGGCTCTCCAGCTTACTGAGAACCATTACCTGCTGTGCTAGCATTAACATGTAAGACACATACATATACAAAATTGCTCAAGTAATATTCATCTACTTGCAATCAATGTAAACCATAGTATAGTATGGCCCAGGCAAGAGAAGTAGAATAAATTTTCTTTATTGGCTCTACCGTAACTAAATTATTTTTAGCATTGGTTTTTACAGGTAGAAGTTGTCAATTTAGTCCTTCATCTTTAGATATGAAACTCAATTTTGCTTCAAAAAACAGAACAGAACAAAACAGAAACAACCCTAAAGACCCCTAGCTAAAAAAAGTTTCCCTCATAGGGTAATTGGTATATATTTTAGAATTGAAGTCTTACCAGAGAAATGTGGCTTGCTAGTATCTCACTGGGGATTCTGTTAAGTTTAGTCTTTATGAGGTATGCTTCATAAATGAACAAAAGCCACATATTGTAAACTGTGTTTTACTTGGCTCTGGGTCAATAATGCCTCATCATTCTCATTTCCTCCCCTAAATAGTTGTATAACACTGAATGGAAACTCACCATATTCTGGCTGTTCTTTGGTTTCAAAAGTCCGATGGCTTGGGGCATGGCGATCCCATCCCCTGGGGGGGTTGAGGAAGTTGCTATCTTCTGTAGTGCTATCAAACTTGTAGTCCTGGTCACCACTGTTTACCCTTGTCAAGGTGGAAGACCTCTGCCACCAATTACGCCAATCAGGTGATGGGATTGGCCAGCTGGGCTTGTTTTCTGGGTGCAAGTCTTTCTCTGACTCTGTGTCTGGACCATCAACAACCTCTATGGTAACCTGGGGAATTCAAAGCATGCAGAGAGTGAGGGTCCATTATCCCAACTCACATCTCTAGGGAGTGAGGGTCTTGCGAGGTAGTCTGTTGTAGTGAGAGGAACAATGGTTTGGAAATCAAGAGACTTGGGGCTTAGCCTTATCTCCTAGTTGGTTGTACTTGGGCAGGTCACAATTATTTAAGACCTCAGTTTACTTGCTTGTATAAGAAGGAGTTCAATCTCTCAAGTCCCCTGGCAGTAAAAAGTTTGATATTTCTATGATTTAAAACTTGATATTGCAGAGGAAAATAATGAACACCTTATTAGTTAAGAGAGCAGTCTGAGCTTAAGGCTATTAGATTCCTAGACATACAAAGACAGGTCTTGGTTTCATCATTAATGAAATTCTAAACTTGATGGACGCTGAAATATGGGACTAATGTAGGGTGAGGTAATCTATAATCCTGGGTCTACTAAAGCTATCTGCCCTGCTGCTGGACTCTGCAAACTCCTGGGTATTGTCATCTGTCCTGCCTAAAGATCCCTGCTCCTTACTTGCCCTAAGGATGTCTAGACCATTTCATCCCAATTTCAGTTGAACTCTCCTATATGTTGTCTGTCCCCTCTCCCCCAACGAGAATATGAGCACCTTGAGAGCAGAGATTGTATCACTTTCCTGATTCTATCCCCAAGGCTTAGCACAGTGCTTGACACACAGCAAGCACTTAATAAATGGTTTTTTTTCATTCATTCATACTGAATGGCAGGCAGTTCATGTCCCCATACCACCCATAGACTCTGTTTAGCCCCAGTGGTAGAATATAAAGGTACAGGGTTGCTGATCTCCGGTCTAACTAAGATTTACAGCTAAAAGACCCAGGAAGTTAGAGATTTGGGCAAAATTTCATAGGTGTTTATGACTTCTTGGTGACGGCTCTTACTTTCCCAGCAACTAAAGCTCATCACAGATTAGTGATGCCAAATTCCAGAACAAAGCCCCTGAAGCCAGGGCAGGTAGAAGAAGTGCCAAGGTTAGAACCTGCCCACAAGTTAAGACTTCTGCATTTTTAAGCCCACTCTGCCACAGCCACAGGGCTGACAGAATGGAGCTTCTTGGCTCTGAGAGACAATCAGCTTAGTGAGGCTTGTTCAAAAGACTTGTTGGGCTTCTTTGGACATCACACAGCTCTTGCAACATCACTTTGGATGAGTTATGTGTAAATGAATAAGAAACACGCACTCCAAAATAATAAAGGCAAGCTGTGCTAGGCAGATGCCTTTTCGGTTTTGCTCTAACCCGACATTTGAAGAGGGACTGGAGATGTCCTGCCAAATCAAACTAGTATTTGCCTATCTATGAGAAACAGCCCCTTCCTTTTCTGTTAAGGGGAAAATGTATTCACTGGAACAGGCTTTATCTTGCTTACTTTGAATATTCCCAGGTAAATTATTCAGGTGGGCTAGTTATGTTCCTTGCCTGTTTAAGAAACCCATAAGGGCTTTCATCAGGTGGGGAATTGTGAGTTCTCTGGGAGATAAAATGACATCAGCCAGAAAATGTCTCCTTAATTCCTTTCTCTCCAAACTTCTCCTCCATTCTCCAGAAGCCTTCTCACCCTGGAAGATTCTTCTGCCCCTGAGACCCCATATTCTATCTGGCAAATTCCTCTCAGAACCTCCATTTTGAGGAAATGCCCAGGCCAGCCCCATGCTCACTCCTTCATTCCTCTCCTAGTTCCACTCTTGACTCTCTCGACTTCTCCTCTATGACTCTGCACAAATGCAGTATCTTTTCTCCCTTTTTCTTTTCAGTACCCTATTATGTGTAGTTTTTCCCCATTAGAATGTAAGTTTACTGAGGGCAAGTATTGTCTTTCTTTCTGCTCCTATCTCTATTCCCAGCACCTGGTACATAGCAAGCACCTAATAATGCTTCTTGACATGTATGGAAGATGCAGTGTTATCAGCATTATATTGCTTTTCACAAACAAACAAGACCCCTGTCAGGCTATCCAATTAGGATATTTACTGTTTGTCTTCTACTTAGGTAAAGTGGTCTAACCAAATAATGATGATGACAGTAATGGTAGTGGTAATGATGATAGTCTGAAGAGTTTGTCAATGAAGGCATGGAAAGAAAAGGCAGGAATCTTCTGTCCCCAAATTCTCACCACATGCTCCCTCATGATTATGCAAATGCAGAAGCATCTATATCAAATAATAATTAATCTTCTCCTTTGTAGGACCCAGCATGGGCAGAGGTTGAGAGCAAGATATTTGTGCCAAGAAATGTAAGACTAACCACATGAATATAGTAAAGGACTATTATAAAACATTTCAATATAGCACAAGAATCCATGAATCTGTGTCATTGGTTAGGCTGCCTGTCAAATGCCATATAATGCACTTTCTCATTCAAATTCAGAAAATCTGTAAGTCAGGTGTTATACTGGTACTCAAGAGGAGCGTAATATCAGAACTCTGTTGCACTGCTTTGATGCCTAGCATCTTCTATATACATTGGTCTTTAGACTCTTTTTGCAGATTCCCTCAAAAAGAGAAGCAAAAAAAAAAGAATATATTTCAGTACCTATTGTTTCTATCTGCAATTAGTGACAGGGGGTGGAAAGAAGGGACGGGGGTGGAGAACATAACCCAGGAAGTGGAAAAGGCTAGAGCCAAAGAATCGTTACAGTTCAGCAGTGCAGAACCAAGTTGGGCAGTTACAGGACAATGCACATATTTCCTCTTTGGTGACATAAAACTTTGCATTTACAACCTTGTTCCCCTTTGACTACAGATGGAACAATTGAGATGCAGTGACTGTGAGGCTATTAAGAGACTGCAACAGGCCCAGACAGGCAGAGCCATACAAACCTTCAATTGTGGTAATAAAAGAAGTCTCTGGGTAGGAGATAAGGTGGACTGTGCCCAACGGTTTGGTATTACATTTGTATGCAGACTGGAGTCAAAGTGATTACTTCAACAAAACAGGCCCTGCAATTTCTCCAAGTTGGGAATAAAAACAATTTCATGTTTAAAGCTATTACCGTCAGTCCATGTGTTTAGAATTGTGACACGGATCCAAACAAAATAGGTTTGTTGGTTGGCCATGCAAAGAGTAGCAAAATAAGAGTTTACTCCAGTTGTTATATCAATGACTGAATCTCAGCAGTTTAGAGTTTTCTTTTTTCCCTTTAATTTGCACCCTCTCTGCTCCAACTAAATAAAAAAAAAAACCCAATCCCAAGGATCCTTCTTTCCCCTTATAAAATTAACAATATAAAAATTTCACAATAGTATTTTTTTAAAAAGAGACTGTTTTTTAACCTAAAGTTCTGCTAGGTCATGATTAGAGATTCTTCATTAGCAAGATCATTAATTTTATTTATTTATTGAACATTTTTAAAATATAGGGTATCCCAAAAGTCTTAGTGTAGTTTTCAAGCTTTAATATTTTCAGAAGTATGAAACCTGCAAACTTACAAAAGCATTATTGGAAAGATTAATTATTTACATTTCTCTTACACTTTTAAGTTCTGTGAATTTTGAATAACAATTTTAATTTTTAATTTTAGCAAGATGGGGCATTCTGTCATTATGCATTATACGTATCATAAATGACAAGTTTCTAGGTGACACTTTCTCAGATCAGTGGATGGATAGTGGAGGTCCTTTTGCTTGACCACCTCAATCATCTGATCTATCTCCATTAGACTTTTTCCTCTATAATCATGTCAAAACTGTCACATAAGCATCAAAACTTCATTCTTTTGATGATCTTCAGGCTAGGCTTACAAATACAATCCCCTTTCAGTCACTAAGTCTCAGCTGATGAAAGTGTTTACAAATTTTGAAAACTGACTAGAGTAATACATAACATAAGACAGTAGTTATGTTGAATATTAATTTTAAAATAGCAATATTTTAAACTTTTAAATAGCCTTTCCAATGCTGTTTTTTTGTATAAGTGTGTAGAATTTACACTTCTTAAATTATTAAAGCTTAAAATTGCCCTAAGATTTTTGGGACATGCTGTAGAAGAAATGAGTCTTATACCTTTATTACAACAATAACTACTGACAGAGTGCTTTAAATTTCATAAAGAGCTTTAGATACATTACGTCAATTAAACCTCACAAGAACTTTGTACAGAAGGTACTTAGCCTCATTTTATAGATGAGGAAATAGCTATTTAGAGTTGGCCAAGCAACTTGCCCAAGTTAACATAGCCAGTAAATGTCACAGGCATTTACCCTGGATTTGAATCCACATCTCTTCTGATCTCCCAAGTCCAGTACTATTTATTGTTACTATTTACCTATTTCTTCAGTGTCAAAGAATCTTGTCTACAGAGCAGACTGCCAGTTGAAACAATAAATGTGGGGAGCTTAATGTTTGTGTCAAAGTACAGCAGATTTCCAGCACTGATAGAGGCACCAAGTGTTCTTAATCCTTATTCTTCTCCTTAATGCAATTATTTTTTTGTATTACAAATACATCTTGTATTCATCTCCTCCATTACCACAAGTGAAGGAGAAGCACAAGAACGAAAGTTCTTAGAGTACTCTCAAACAATACAACTCTTGGCAGAATCCCTTAGTTCCTTAAGGGAATTTACCCACCTTGTGCAGTAGTCTGGACAATTCTGTCTGGGAGTCCTGTCTTCCAAAGCCAAGAGATGCATGGGAGAATCCTATGTAATTCTCTGGCTTCTTCCCACCTCTTGAATATGAAAGTACTTTAGAAAGAAACACTTTGCTTCCCCTGTGTTCAGAAGGGTCTTCTAAAGGAAAAGGGTAACTTCCACTCATTGGGGACTGTTTTCCTCATTACTACTCACACTCCTTCAAAGAGGATAAAGATCTATCATCTTGTTGATCGTCTAAATATATCTGTGAGGTGAGAAGACATGTCTCATTTTGATGAATGGGGAAATGAATTCCTCCAGATCACACACACAGTAATCAGCAGTAGAACTGGGACTAGACTATGTCTTCAGGTCTCGCATATATTTTTCTGTCCACAAGATGACAGCACCACTCTGGGGCCCATTTCTGGATGATCCTAGTAAAAAAAATCACTAAGCAGATTTTGGAAAGAGAACTAACTATATCAACATGTTGAGATTACCCCCAATTCTCATTTGTACACAAGCTGACTGCATATTGTCTTCCCCACTAGACTGTGAGCTCCTTGAGAGCAGGTACTCTGCTTTTTGTCTTCTTTGTATGCCCAGAGTTTAGCACAGTGCCTAGCACATGTTAGGTGCTAAATGACTGGCCATGGAACTTTTACTATACCAGAGATAATAGTATTTGGGAGAGACAATAAAGGGTAAAGTTTGTTGCTCTAGATAGTTATCTTTTTGAACTGCTTAACAAAAATTTCAGGCTCTTATTTAAGACCCATTGTCAATGTTGACACTCCAAAATAGATCTCTCCCCCCAACCCCCACAAGGGAGAGAGGAAATCTGAAGCAAAAGTACTAAGAATGTTGTAATCTGACTCATCTGATTGTATGGTATGGAGCTTAAGAGCCTTGTGGCTATGTAAATACATTTTAGCAGGAAAAAAAAAAGCATTTGAATGGCTGGTGTGTTTTTTATAAGTCTTTTTCAACAGAGAGAATGGAAGAAAATATGTATATTAGTTTAAATGAACGTTAATCTCAGATCATTCCAGAAAAGAGAAAGTTTTGGTGGTTAAAAGCTACTGTATGAATCAATGCCCTAAGTCTAATCATAAGTTTATTTTAGGGATTTTGTCTTTTCAGTTGGGATTTGCTGTCTGACAATCAGTTGTACACTTAAAGCCAAGACAGTACCATGGTTCAAGTAAACCAGTCCCAGGTGATTTATTTTCTTTCTTAAATACTTTTTTTAAAAACATTAACTTCTATTATTGTGTCAAATTTAATATTGAGAGTCAATTCAGCAGTTTGGAGTGATTTATTTTTATTTTGTACTTAGGTGGTTTCTTGTCTCCAACCTACAACTTCCACTGCCCTAAAGCTACACTTGGGACTATTAAAGAGAAGGCCTGATTAATTTGAAAAAGAGACTACTTGACTTATTTGGAAAAAAAAAAAAAAACCAAAACTATAAAGGGATCTGAGGTTGTGTCCTATTCAGTATCACTCTCCCTGAAGGCTAGAAGGAGAATGGGACTGGGGGTATCTCCTTGTACTCCGTTTGCCAGTTTCATCTTGGAAAGGTGTAGACAGCTTCTGAGTGCTAACAGATTTGGGAAAACAACCGCCTTGCAAGACCTATGTTTCCTCCTCCCATCCTATCTCTTACCCCCTCCCCAACCGCTCCATAGTACAGAGCGTGGGAAACCTTTCTAGAAACTAGAGGGGCAGGGGAGTGAGCAAGTTTAGTTGAAAGTGGAGTATCAAGTTCCAAGCTTAGGCTCCCCATCAGAAGTAAGGAATAGGTGGGGGCAGGAAGGGAGGGGGCAGGTTGCCAAGGAAAGAAGGACAGAAAAGGGGGGCACTGGTAATGGAAACGGATTCATTGATAAACCCCCTTCACCTGGCTTCACTCTGCTTCACATAGGAAGGAAATGCTTTGACTGGGCCCTGAAGTCACCAGCAGGGCTGTCTGCCCTGCTGAATCAAAAATGTGTCAAACCAGTGAATTTCAACAAAAGAGTGGAGCTGTGAGGAAGGGGAGAGTGTTGCCAACACGGAAACATATCACCCCCTTTTAAAAAGCACCTCATATTTTAAAGGACCACCAGGGAATTGGTTTACTCAAGTGCAATGATGCATTCGGCTGCAGCCGCCACCCCAGCGGTCAGGCCAGCTCCAAAGCAGCCCCAGCCTGCACTGGATGTATCTCTGCGCATAAGCAGTCCTAAGGCTGGTGAAGCAGCAGCTGCACCATTCTTTCTTGACTGACCAACACTCAACGACTGTTCTTTTGTGGTCTTCCACAGACACGAGGCCAGAAATTGGATTCAAAAAATTATTTTAATAGCTGACAGGTCATTGATCACCAAAACACTCACCTCTGCCTGCAAGGGGCAAATAAACAGACATAAGAACTCTATCAGGGGAAAACAGGACGGCATAGCTGGAAAGGGTAGAAAAGGGGGTGTCTGTTGCCTCTTGCCCATATTTTTAACTTTAATTGTATGTGGGCAGTGATCATCTGAGTTTCCAGTCCATTTCACCAAGTGCTTTTTAATTTCGAAATGATACAATCTTTATTCTGCTAGCCTTGGGGCAACCAATATTCTTTTGGCAGCTTGATGATCTCAGTTGTCCCTAATGGTAACCTAAGAAAATGTGGCAGCACTCATAAAAATGGCACATCCCATTCTCTGGCCACAGCCTCAAAAGCAGTATTCATGAAAGGATCACAGAAATGCAACCTCAAACATCTTTTCACAGGTGAAATCTTCAGAGAATCATGAAGTATACATTTCTTCCTCCCAGGGAATAAGAAAATGAGATTGTAAAGTCACTTAAAGCCATCATAGGTGTACATGGGCCTGTCCAGACATGCCTAAAGAGTGGCACAGTAGATAGCCTGCTGGGTCTGGAATCAGAAAGACCCAAGTTCAAATCCAGCCTCAGACACTTACTAGCTGTGTGACCCTGGGCAAGTCACTTAACCCTGTTTGCTTTAGTTTCTTCATTTGTAAAATAAGCTAGAGAAGGAAATGATAAACCACTTCAGTATCTTTTCCAAGAAAACCTCATATAGTGTTGCAGAGTCCAAAAAACAACAAAGAGATCAAGCTATTTTTATTTTTATCACATCAGCAGCCACATCTCCACAACTTGAGGCAAAAGGGAACTGAATTCTGAAAGAGACTGCCACTAAATGAGTATGAACAGCTGAACTGAGCCTTCTCACACTCTATGTTATTTTTGAGATTTAGCCCCACCTCTCTCTCTCTCTCTCTCTCTCTCTCTCTCTCTCTCTCTCTCTCTCTCTCTCTCTCTCTCTCTCTCTCTCTCTCTCTCTCTCTCTCTCTCTCTCTCTCTCTCTCTCTCTCTCTC
>NW_020954619.1:11988299-12074571 GCF_900497805.2 Vombatus ursinus
CTCTCTCTCCCTCCCCCCTCCCTTTCTTCTCTCTCTTTCCTCCCTCTCTCCCCTCTCCTTTTCTTCTTCCTTCCCTTTCTCAATTATCCCATTACTCCTTCCATACACCCTCCAGCCTTTCCTCTTCTCTAATTCTGCTCTGTTCCCCCATCTCCAACCAAGAGTAGGAATGTTTCCAAAGCATTCTTCAGTTCACATTCAGCTAAACAAAACAGCTTATTATGATGAAAAATGAATTGCAATCTTGGCCACTTTGGATACTCCTCACACAGACAGATTAGGTGTGCAAAAATTAGGGTCCATTCTTGTTTGTCATCTCTTGCTTTCTTTGGAAAAGAAAGTTTCTCAGTTGTAAACTCCAGAGCAAGTAAAGTTATACCTACTTTGTACCAAAAAAATCTAGATGACATGTAAAATGTGCCCAAGTAAATTCTGGATAGGCTATACCAGGCTCCTAGGTTTACTGAATTATCTGCAAGAAAGAGGAAAGCTGAGAAATCTTCTCAGACTCGGTTCTTGGCTATAATTCTGTATATTTTATAACTTCTCAACAAAGGAATACTTCCCCGTCCCCCCCCCCTTCTCTTGCCCCCACCTTCCTACATTTCAGTAGCTTGTTTTAGTATTTGCTAATTTTTTGCACTAGCCTTAGCTCACTCTAGGGCAGCTAGGTGGTACAGTGGATTGAGGGCTGGGCCTGGAGTCAGGAAGACTCACCTTCCTGAGTTCAAATCTGATCTCAGACACTTACTAGATGTGTGACCCTGGGCAAGTACTTAACCTTGTTTCCTCGTCTATAAAATGACCTGGAGAAAGAAATGGCAAATCTCTCCAGTATCTTCGCCTAGAAAACCCCAAGTGGGGTCACAAAGAGTCGGATATCACTGAAAAAAAATTACTAAATTGAATCCCTAGTATCTAATGCAGGGCCATTAGTCTGTAACTTAAAGTCTTTTCAATATCCCTTAATTTTAATGCCTTCCATCTATTTTTTTAAATTAAATATAATTTTTTCCATCATCAAAAACCCACATTCTCTCCCCCTAACAACTAAGAAAAAATAAAACAAATCCCTGCTTCAGACATGTACAAACAAAATAAATTTCTCTATTGTCTGTGTCCAAATATATATGTATATACACATATATATATAAAATCACTAAGACATAAAGAATTTATTTTATATGTATATACACATATGCATGCATATATTCATGTGAATGTATGTGTACGTACCCATAGATATATACACATATATACATATATGTATATATAATATATACATGTGTATGTATTATATAGAAATATATATTCTCATTTTGCACTCTCAGGCTTTTACTTCTCAGGAGGTGGGTAGCATGTTTCGTCATTATTGCTGGTGGTCAGAATCCCCACATCTTTCAGAGTTGTCTTTACAATACTGTTGTCAGTGTAGTTCTATTGTTCCTGTTCACTTCACTCCGCACAAATCTTTCCAGGTTTCTCTGAAATCATCTTCTTCATTTCTTAGAGCATTGTAGTATTCCATCATTTTTATATGCCATAATGTATTCAAGAGTCATTTCCCAATTGATGCACAGTGCCTCAGATTTCAATCCCTTGCCACTTCAAAAAGAACTATACATATTTTTTACTTAAAGTTTGTTTTGTTTAAAACTAATCTGTCCCTTAATTTACCTTCCTTCTAATTCCTTCTTCCCCTTTCTCCCCATTTTCCTCCTATTTCTCTGTTGAGTGAAATATATTTTTGTACTCAACTCTGTATGTGTATGTGTATATATGTTCTTCCCTCCTCTGACCATTTCAGACGAAAACAGAATTCAAGTGTCAGATGCTTTCCCCCCATTCTTCCTTTAAAATCGCTGAGACAGAAAGAACTCCTCTAAGGCCTTCTGTCTAGTTAGCCTCCTTATATGAGCCCTGATAATGACAGGGTTCAGAAGGGACACATATACCATCTCTCCATCGTCTTGTTTAGCCCCTTATGAATGAATGTTCATTCTTGTTTACATTTTTATATTTCTCAATTGTGTTTGTACTTCAGAGTTTTCTATGGGGCTCTGATCTTTTCATAGGAAGGCTTGGAAGTACTCTAATTCATTAAAGACGCATTTTTTTCTCCTGTAGGATTATCTGTTTTGCTGGGTAAATTACTCTTGGTTGTAAGTCTATATCTTTTGCCTTCTGGAATATCATAGTCTAATCGAAGCACTCCATTCCTTCTATTTTCTATTTATCCTGAATATAGTTTGTTTGTACATATTTGTTTGCTTGTTGTCTCCCCCATTAGACTGTGTACTCCTTAAGGTCAGGGACTATTTGTGTGTGTGTGTGTGTGTGTGTGTGTGTGTGTGGCAATTGGGGTTAAGTGACTTGCCCAGGGTTACACAGCTAGTATGTGTCAAGTGTCTGAAGCCAGATTTGAACTCAGGTCCTCCTGACTCCAGGGCCTGTACTCTATCCACTGTGCCACTGACCTGCTCCTGGGTACTGTCTTTTGCCTCTTCTTGCCTACCCAGTGCTTAGCACAAGGCCTGGCACATAGTAGGCAC
Organism: Vombatus ursinus; assembly: GCF_900497805.2. Taxonomy (NCBI): domain Eukaryota; kingdom Metazoa; phylum Chordata; class Mammalia; order Diprotodontia; family Vombatidae; genus Vombatus; species Vombatus ursinus. The sequence goes on from NW_020954619.1 coordinate 11,990,852, forward strand.
TTAATAAATGTTTACTCACTGACTAGCCTTTATAGTGGTAGCTGCTCAATCACAGGAGATTCTGACTGGCTCCTCAGTACACAAATTCTTTTTTTCTGGCTGCTTACAGTATTTTTTTTTTCTTTGACTTAGAAACTCTGGATTTTGGCTGTGATGTTCCTGCAATTTTTTGGTGAGGGCAGTTTTCTTTCAAGAGGTGACTGCTAGATTCTTTCTACTTCCACTTTGCCCACTGGTTCTAAAAGATCTGTGCAGTTTTCTTTTATGATTTCTTGAAATACGATGTTTAGGCTCTTTCTTTTTTTGGTCATGGCTTTCAAATAGTCCAACGATTCTTAAATTTGTTCTCCTCAATCTATTTCCTGGTCAATTGCTTTAGCTATGAAATAGCTCTGTATTTTCTTCTATTGTTTTTCAGAATTTTGAGTTTGTTTTAATATTTCTTGTTTTTTTTTTTTCATGGAGTCTTTGGTTTCTATTTGGACCATTCTAATTGTCAAGGACATTGTTTCTTGGGCAAGGTACTTCTGGTGCTAAGCTATCGTTTTTCCAATTCTTCCATAATTCTCATTTCTCATCCAATTTTTCGTCTTGCACTCTCATTTCATTTATAAATCATTCTTTAACTTTTTCCATACTTTTGTTTCATCTCTTATGGGAATTTAATTTGTGCCTAAACTGTGTTTTTCTTTGCAGCTTTGCTTGTAGATGTTTTGGAATCATTTTCATCTCATAGGTGTGGGTCTTGAGTGCCCCTCCTATAATCATTGCTTTTTATGGGATTTATTTTTGTTTCCTTATTCTTCCAGTCTACTTTCCGACTTTGGACTTTATGTTAGGGCCAGGCTGTATGCACTTGTGGGTGAAATATCTGGGCTGGTCCTGTTGCTGCTTTCTTGGAGTACTGTATTGTGTTATTCCGGGATCTCAGGGACAGTTTATGGTGTGATCCAGGGCAAAATCTGATCACTGACCCCCTGGTCTGAGCTTTCCAAGCTCCTGACCTGGGTTTGGGTCTGCAAAACAGGAGACTGCTGATGTATTCAGCCGGCTAGCTGGAAAGCTTTGCTGGTTCAGAGCCACAGAACTGTAGGCTTCCCTTTGATCTGGGATTCTTGCCCTGCTTATTCCTCTGCAAGCTTTAGATTGAACTGGGGGCTGGAGCTAAGGCCTTGCTCAGCTCCAGGGGTCAGAGCCACACAGCTGCTGTTTCCTTTTGAATTTGTTCCTTGCTCAGAATACAGCCTAGGGTCAGCAACCAACTACTTCTAACCCTAAACTGCCACCCCTAGGTGGAGGTCCTCTCCTCCTTCAGACCTGGATCTGTGACTTGGAACTGGACAGTAAACAACAGCGCTGCTATTTGGCACCTACTTCTGCACCCAGCACAAAGTTAGGACCCTCTATCTTGGAACCTGGACTTATTTTTTCCTTGATGCACAGCCTCTTCTTGGTACAGAATGGCCAGACCCCATTCCCAGTTTCCATAGATCTCTCTATCTCCCTTTGTCAACCTTAGAAATGGTAGGGAAATGACTCACTATGATTTTTGCCTCTGAATTTCCCAATCAGGATTGATCTGGTACATTTTTCTAGGTCTCTTTGGAGGAATTTTTTGGAGGGGAACTTAACTGTACTTCTTTCTTCTACTCTACCATCTTGACTCTGACTCTTACGTCTACTCTGTGTTGATTATCTCCAGGGTATCATGTCTACATCTTGTTTGTACATAGTTGGTTTGTATGTTGTCTCCCCCATTCAACTATGAGCCTCTTGAGAGTAGGAATTATCTAAGCTAAGTGCTGGGGATACAAAGAAAGGAAAAAATGTAGTGCTTGACCTCAAGGAACACAGGTTCTGATGGAGGACACACCATGCAAGCAACAATATGCATATAAGATATATACGATGCAAATCAGAAGGGACAACACAGGACTGGGAATGGCCTTTTACGGGGGTAAGATTTGAGCTGAGTCTTAAGGGAAGCCAGGAGGTGAGGTGACAAAGGAGAGCATTTTAGGCATGGGAAATAGTTAATAAGAAGGCATGGAGTCAGAAGATGGAGCTTCATGTTTGAGGGAAAGCAAGAAGACCTGTTTCACTGGGTTATAAAATACAGAGAGAGGAGAAAGGTATAAGAAGACTGAAAACATAAAAAGAGGCCGGGTGGTTAAGAGCTATAAATGCTAAACATGGGATTTTATATTTCATCCTAGATGTAATAGGAGCCACTGGACTTTACTGAGTTGCAGGGAAGGGGTAACATGGTCAGACCTGTGCTTTAGGAAGATCACTTTGGCACTTGAGTGTAAGACAGACAAGAATGGGGAGAGACTTGAAGGAGGTGGACCAACCAGGAGGTTATTGCAATAGTCCGGGAGTAAAATGATAAGGCATGCATCAGGATGGCAGCTACATGAGTGGAAAGAAAGGGATATATCAGAGAAATGTTAAGAAACAAGACTTGGCAAAAGGTTGGACGTGTTGGGTAAATTAAAAGTCGAGGATGATGCCAAGGTTGTGAGCCTGGTTGACTGGGAGAATAGTGGTGCCCTCAACAATAACAGAGAAGTTGGGAAGAGGGAAGAGTTTTGGGGAAAAGATCATAACTTCTGTTTTGGCTATGTTGATTTCACCTCATGTAAATAAATCTTATTTTGTTAGAGGTTTTTCTGTTCAGAGACAGCCCAAAAGAAAGAGTAGATACTAGAAAGAAAATATGTCTGGAAGGGTCTATACTTTGAATAATGCAACCAATTACAATAAGTCAGTACTGATTAGAAACAACATTTAGGTAGATGGTGATTTCACTTCATTCTTTAAGAGCGTCCTAAACTTATATGCTCAAAGTCCCCTGAACCCTGCCTCTGCTTTTTTCATGACTACTTCTTCTCTTCCTCTCTTTTCCATCTGCTGAAATCTTATTTACCAATTCTTCAAGGTTCAGCTCAATACACACCTCCTCCATGAGGCCATCTTTAATCAACCTACAAAATAATCTCCAGTAGCATTTATTGTCTTTACCACTCAAATGTCGCTGAATTATCACCCATATATTGCCGGGTAGGCCTATGTGTGCCAGATGGTTCTGTCCTCGGCCGTTTCCCTTTCTCAGTGCTCAGTGATCTAATCAGCTCTCATTGGTTCAATTACCATTTTATATGCAAATGACTCCCATACAGACATAGCTTTCATCTTAGTTCAAGTTATAATAATAATAATAATAACAACTAGTATTTTTATAGTACTTCAAGCTGTGCAAAACTCTTTAAAAATATCTCATTTGTTCTTTACAACAACCCTCGGAGGTAGGTGCCATTATTACAGTCATTTTATAGATGAGGAAACTGAGGCAGGAAGAGGTTAAAATGACTTGCCCAGAATCACACAGCTGGTGGTCAAAGTCAGTTTTGAACTCGGGTCCAGTGCTCTATCCACTATGCCACATCACTTAAACCGTCTGCTATACATACCTAAATCAGTGTCCCATAGGCATCTCAGTCTCAACAAGTCCAAAACAAAAATAATCATCTTTATCCCCAAACCTATCCTTCTTCCAAATTTCTCTAATGCTGTTGGAAGCTCCACTATTCTTCCAGTCTTCCAATTTCATAACCTCAGCTTTATCTTCCTCTCCTCACTCTCTTATCCTACATATCCAATCAGCTGCCAAGTCTTATCAACCTCCACCACATCTCATTCAAGTGTACCTTCCCCTCAAGTCAGCCATGACTCTACTTAAGGTCTTATTCATCTCTTGCCTACACTATTGCAGTAATCTCCTAATTGGTCTCTCAGCTTTTATTTTCTTTATTCCCTTCTTTGAGGAGGTTCAATAACTCCAGCTCCAACCTAGTTTTCTAGACTGATTGCACATTTTTCCTCTTTACACACTTTCAGCTGAACTGCCTACCTGATTCCCCATGTTACATTATACCTCCCACTCCTCTTCTTTTGCACCTTGTAGAATCCTTAGGCTTCTTTAAGGCTCAGTACAAATGCTACCTCCTACATAACACCCTTCTTGACCCTCTCCCCTCTGTTGTTAGTGTATCCAACTAAATTACTTTGTATTTACTTATCTATCTGTCTGTCTGTCTGTCTGTCTGTCTGTCTGTCTGTCTGTCTGTCTATCTATCTATCCATCCATCCATCCATCCATCTATCTATCTGGTTTTTTTTCTAGAAGAACCCAAGTTCCTTGGGGGGCAGCGGCACAGTGGATAGAGTGCTAGGCCTGGAGTCAGGAAGACTCCATTTGCTCAGCTCAGACACTTGCTAGTTGTGTGACCCTGGGCAAGTCACTTAACCCTGTCTGTCTCAGTTTCCTTATCTGTCAAATGAGCTGGAAAAGAAAATGGCAAACCATTCCAGTATCTTTGCCAAGAAACCTCAAATGGGGTCACAGTGTCAGACATGGCTGAAACGACTGAACAACAACAACGTGCTTCTTGAGGGCAGGATTTTTTTTTTTTGGTCTTAGTAACTTCAATGCGTAGCACACTGATTTTTGGTTGGGAAGGTTCCAGACTTGTGATTTCATCTGTGTAGGCAACTCCCAATGTGGAAACCACACACACACACACACACACACACACACATACACACACACACACATACAATTGTTGTTCAGTTGTTTCAGTTGAGTCCAACTCTTTGTGACTCTTTTTAGAGTTTTTTTGGCAAAGGTAACAGAATGGTTTGCATTTCCTTCTCCAGCTCGTTTCACAGATAAGGAAACTGAGGCAAACAGGGTTAAGTGACTTGTCCAGGGTCATATAGCTACTAAGGGTCTGAGGCCAGATCTGAACTCAAGTCTTCCTGAATCTAGACTGGACATTCTATCCACTGTGTTATCTAGCTGCCTCCTCCAATATATATCAATAACTCATCTATAACTTATAGTTTTAGAGAGTTGGCTAGGGCACTGAGAGCTTTAGTGACCCACTCATGGTCAAGGAGCTATTCTATGTCAGAAGCAGGATTTGATCCCATATTTTCCTGAGTCCAAAGCCATCCATCTATCCTCTATGCAATCCTGCATTTCACTGCACATAGTAGGTGCTTAATAAGTGCTTATTGAATTGAACTGTCACATATATTACTTTATATTATTACCTTTTCAATTACTTTGTGAAGCACTTAAGAGCTGGGATCTCAGAGTTTTTTATATATCCCACAGTGCCTAGGTATACTGTCTTACATACAGATAGGCAGTACATAAATAATGTTTTATTTGAGTTCAGTTGTGGTTCTGCTTAGAACTCAAGGAAAGCTCCTCAATTTCTCTTTCTCTTGTCATTAGATTATAAGCTTCTTGAGGGCAGGGACTGTCTTTGTCTCTTTCTGTATCCCCAGTGCTTAGCATAGTGGCTAGCACATAGTAGCCACTTAATAAATGTTTACTGATTTTTCAAATTGGCATCTTAAACAAAATAGATCTAGGAAAGGGCATTTGGATTCCTACTGTACCTGGTAGAAATTTCTTTTCAGAAGAAGGCATGAGAATACTGCCACTAATTTAGTAATGACCAATCATTCCAGTTTTCATTTTGATGCACTCTGTGCCTTGACTTATTTCTGGCATTTGTTGATGACAGAAAGGATAGGGAAAGGGTGGGCAAAGTTACCCCCAGCTCATTTAAAGGAACCGAAAATAACTTTGAAAATTAAGAGAGCATGAAAGTGGAAACACCTGCTGGGGGTCAGGAAATTATTATTAGCCACTGAGCCAAAGCCCTATTCTGTGCCATTAGACAAACTGGTGATGGAAGATCACAGTGGAGAACTAAGGTTCAAAGCAGGGTTTGGCCTGGGTAAAATTGTGAAGCTGATGAAGTCAGTGTTTTTGTCTTCCCAGCCCCCTGTCTGACTATGCACTTTGTTAGTGTCATGCTCCTCCGGGTCACAAGTTCCCTCTACTTTCTTTACTTAACCTTCTTTTTTGAAACTGTTGTCTGGAAATTTCTCAGTCATTCACACCTCAGAATGAATGAGTTTAAGTCAATGTGTTACCTTTCTCAGGTGTATTTTCACTTTAATATGCTACCCATTACTATCCCTGTAACTAAAAATATCCCACCACCTTTTTGTCTCTTCCTCTACCTGTATTACTAAATCAGGAGCCACAGAAGAGCAGAATAACCCCCTCTCCCCATTCTCTCATTCCTATCCTCAACTTTTTCCAGTCCAAAGTCCACTACAATCCTGTCCACCCTTCAGCTTAACTTCTAGGATTCATATTCTGTCTTCCCTTCATTCTGGACCTCTTTCTTTTAGATTCCTTCCATCTACTAGTCCTCACTAAGACCTGGCTTTCCCTCAGGTGTCCCTGTATCACATACTGCTAAAGGGAGCTAAAAGAAGTCACATAACCAGGCTGCTGAGGACATTATAAATTCATGTTATCCAACTCAGCTGGTCTCTCACATAAACAACTGAGGCCATTCAATAATGAGCTCCCTCTTTTCCCCTTCACTTATCTCAGAATCCCCACTCTATTTTCCTTTTCTCCAATCTCTGACAATGCAGTAGCCCTACTCTTTGCCAAAGTAAGCCCCTCTACATGGGTCTTTGTTCCCATCTTCCATCTTCTCCAGAAGATTGCCCCTTCAATCACCATCTATGGACACACCATCCTGAATGTGCTTGGATAGGAAGAGGCCATTAGTCACTGGTTGCTGTAGGCTTTTGCTTAGGCAGCTAGGTTGTACTGGGCTTGGAGTCCGGAAGATCTGAGTTCAAACACTACCACATACCAGTTGTGTGATGGTGGGCAAGTGACTCAACCTCTCTCTGTCTCATTTTTTCATCTGTAAAATGACTGAATGATCTCTAATATCCCTTCTGCTTCTGGATCTATGACCATATGAATCCCTCTCTATAAATACTGGTTTTTCTTCTATGCTGCCTTTAAATATGTCTATTCCTGAAAAAAAAAACCTCCATTAGATTTTGTCATTCCCTCAAGCTGTCATCATATATCATTCCTCCCTTTCTCTGACAAACTCCTCAAAAGAGCTGCCTATACTCACTTCTTCCATTTCTTCTCCTCCTACTTTTCAATCCTTTCTAATCAACTTTTGTCCTTTAAGATGCATAATAAAGGCATAGTTAGCTGGGAAGTGACTTAGAAGCAACTTGGGAAAACAACTGGGTCACATACTCTATTTAACCCCCACCAGTTCCACCTTCTGATCACAGCACTTTACCTGAATATTTGGATTTTGTCCATTGATATCAGCTTTTGAGAGATCTGGAAAGTTTGGTAGATCTAAGAGGAAGGATCTGGGACCGTCTCTCTGTAAAGACCTATGGGTATGCTCCTCCCTGAATCGTTGCTTGGGGAATGGTCTGTGTGCAGCTTGGTGGTCAGGATACTCCCTCTGTTCTTCCCTGGTGAGTGAGAAGCTGGGCTTTGATAAAGAGTGGCTGTCCACATTGAGGTTGTTCTGGGGGGAAAGAAAAGCATTAAGAAGCAATTAGAGAAATAACAAACCAAACAGGCCATCAAAGTCAATCAGTCTTATAAGCTCACATAAGCCCATAGATGGGATCAGGAAGTTGACATTTTATTTCTAACACTATAACTGACTTATTTTCATGCATTCGTCAAGAAATGTTGGCTCTCCATGCAACATTTGTTTCCCTTTCTTCAAATACTAGATCATTATTGATTCCCCCAGTTTACTTGAGAATTTTGTAAAGATTAATGAAATAATGGTTGTTGAATTAGTACTTGATTTGAATGGAAAGGGCAGACCACAAAACAAAAGTACCATCTTGAACTAAGATGGATGGTCTTCTAGAACTAACTTAAGTAAAGCCAATAGAGGTCACCTCCTAAAGAAACAGGAGAGAAATTTCCCTTTCTTTCTCATCTAACTCTGATACCATTAATGTGGTGTGTGTGTGTGTGTGTGTGTGTGTATGTGTGTAGCTGTGTGTGTAACAAAATGTTTGTCCACGATTTTAATTCTGTTGACTTCGTAATTTTTATCCCTTTATCTGAGTTTTAAAAAATTCAGATTCTCAACCAGATTCTCATTTCTACCTCCTTCTCTGCCTCTTCATTTGGCATATTTTTTCTTGTACCTAGAGTATCTTTTTTCAATCAGTTTTTAAAAAATTTTCAAGCATTTATTTTTTCCTTTTCTCCCCCTTCCCCACTGAAACCAAACCAAAACAAAACATAACAAAAGCCTTGTAACAATATAAAAAGGACAAGTAAGCAAATTACATGGAGAATCTTTTTTATGCAAAACTACTGGATGACATTCAAGAGTACCACCATTCTCCCAATCATCCAAGACTGAAGTCTCAGTGTCATCCTCAAACTTCTCACTCTTACTCATCTTACTCATCCCACATATCCAATCCATTGCCAAACATTATTATTTCTGCTTTCACTGTATCTCATAGATACATCCCCACGTCTCTACTCACACCTTTATTACACTTGTTCAGGCCCACGTCATTCCTCACCTAGACTATTGCAATAGCCTCGTAAATAGTCTTCCTGCTTTGAGTTACTCTCTGATCTAATCCATTCTCCATTCACCTGCCAAAGAGATTTTTTAAAAAGTCTGACCATGTCACCTCACTATGCTCCCTATTGCCTTCTGTTTCAAAGGCAAACTCTTTGACATTTAAAGGTCATAACCTGATCCCTCCCTATCTTTCCAGTCTTTTTTACACTTTTCCTCTCCCCATATACTTTATGATCCAGCTACATTGTCCTATTCAGTCTCTTGACCATAACATTCCATCTCCTATCTTGGTGCCTTTGCATTGACTATCCTCCCATCTCTAAAATGCTCTTCCCCCTCATCTTTACCTCTTAGTTTTTTCCTATTTCCTTCAAGATTTAGCACAGATTGCTAAATTTTGGGCATTCCTGATCCTTCTCTGCTAATGCCTCCCCCTCTCAGATTGCCTTCTACCTACTCTGTCTATATTTTTTATATCTAGTTATTTACATGTCGTCTACCCCATTAGAATGTTAACGCCTTGGAGGCATGAACTGTTTTTATCTTTCTTTGTATTCTCAGCACTTAGCCCAGTGGCTGATCGTGATACATACTTAGGAAATACTTGTTTATTGACCACTGACAATAATTACTACATAATCTCAAGAAACTGAAACCAGAAGAGACATGAGCATTTCTCTCTTGGAGAGAAGTAGATGAGATGGTTGACTACAGAGTCAAATGCAAGTATCTACTAAGAGCCTAGTAGGGACAAAAAGAAATATAACGGACAATCTCAGCCAGGAATTTATAACATGAGCTCACTAATAGTAACTGTGAAATGAAAATAAAACACTCCCTATGGGTACTCCTCTAGCATGCACTGTCAGTTAGGTCACCAGAGGGATGACGGCAACTTTGGGTCCTAGGGGTAATAGGGAGCTACTCCTATTATTACTATTATATTACAAGTTTTTATTATTATTACCATTGTTACTACTATAGCACTCAAATTCCCACATCCCATTAACAATCAGACAGAAGAGGGGGCAGTTAGGTGGTGCAGTGGATACACACCGGCCCTGAAGTCAAGAAGACCTGAGTTTAAATCCAGCCTTCGACCAAACACTTGACACTTACTAGCTATGTGACCCTGGGCAAGTCACTTAACCCCAATTGCCTAAAAACAAAACAAAACAATTAGACAGAAGACTTAATTAGCTCTTAGCAACAACATTTGCTAAAATTTCATAATAAGAATAGTAATTATGAAATATAGTCCTGGAATGCACTCTCCCCAAAATACACAGACTACCCATGGAAAGAATGGGCTCAAACTTAGAGAACAAAGGTCTATAAGTGAGATATAAATATAGGATACATATGTTGCCAAGGCAGATCACAACTTTTGATACAATTCATAGAGTCTTCACACAACTCCCTGACAGGTGTGGCATCTGCGCTGTTCACCCTCAGGACCTCGACTCTGAGGCCTACTACCTCCTAAGCAGGTCATCCAGGCAAGCCAAAACTCTGTAGGCTTAGCTCTTTCTTTTGAACCACTCTTCCAGGTTCAGGGCTGGGCCTCTACATAAAAGACCTTATACTAAGTTATGGCAACTATCTAGTACCTTTACCAGATCTTCATCTCTGAAGGCTAAGCCATCACCGTTAAATTGCCATTTCCCCAATAACTACTAAAGAACTCAGGGGTTCAGGCTTCCTCAGTTCTGTTTTGTTTTATTTTTTTTTCCCATATAAATTTTTCCATCGGTATATGCAGGTGAGTGACTTAGAAAAAGTAGGAGGTAATATATACTTTGGAGACAAATTCATTGTCTCTTCTGGCCTTTTCACATGCAAATTAGATTCTCAAAGCCTAATATCCCTTACTAGGGGCAAATGAGTCTATGAAAAGTTGAAAAATGATCCACTTATCTGAAAGAGGCCCACACTCTATTCTACTAGGCTAGAATGTTCTCTGAGTTGGTTTCACTCAGACAACTCATACATGGAGCCAACTGTCTCCACTATTTGTCCCTTACATCTTGTATGTTTGTCTAGAAGGGGCATACTCTTCCTGATAGTACTGACAACAAATACCACAAGAATTCAGAGAGGAGTTTAAAGATTATTTCCAACTGGGATAGTCAAAGAAAACTTCATAGAGGAAATGAGACTTGAGTTGATTAGGATGAGTGTAGAGATGAATGAGTATGCCCACTGAAGAGAATTCATTCATTCATTCATCCATTCATTCAACAGGCATCCCTTAAGCAACTACCGTGTAGAAGACACTGTGCTGCTAGATGAAAGGAATACAAAACAAAGTAAATAGTCCTTTCCCTCAAAGAGCTTACATTCTTCTGGGGGAAACTACTTATACATAGTTAAATCAATATAAAATATGTAGAAAGGAATTTCAGGGGGTAGCAACAACAACTGGAGGGAGGCAGAAAAAGACTCCTGTAGGGGGTAACACTTGAACTAAACTCTGAAGGAAGCTAGAGACTCTGAAAAGTGGCAGTGACAGAATGTAGTCCAGGTATAAAGGATAGCCTGTGCAAAGGAATGGAGGCAGGAGTTATAATATGTTGTCTAGGGAACAGCAAAGGCCAGTTTTGCTTGGATGTAGAGTATATGAGGCCATATAATGTTTAAAAAGACTAGCAAGATAGATTAGAGTCAGATTGTGGAAGACTTTTAAGGGTCAATTAGATGAGTTTGTAACTTATCCTAGAGGCAACAGGGAACTATTGAAGCTTTTCAAGCAAGGGAGCAATAGGGTTAAATCTATGCTGTAGGAATATCCATTTGGCAGCTCTATGGAGGATGAATTGGAAAACACAGTGATAGGAAGCAAGGAGGCCAATTAGGATGCTATTACAATAATTTAAACAAATAGTATAAGGGCCTGAAACAGAGTGGGGCTTATAAATGGTGGAACCAAAGGAATGGAGGTAGAAAAACTAAAACTACAGCATAGGGCCATGAGTGGGCCATGAGTTTGTCTAGAATGGAGGATTCATATATGAAAGCAGTTTAAAGGAAAATACAGTGACAGCAAATGATACCCAAATCTTGAAATTATACTTTGCCCTGATCATACAATAGCTAGAATATTGTGTTCCATTCAGGGCACTACCGTTTAGGAAGGACATTGATAAGATTGACAACCTGAGGAAGGCAATCAGAATGGGGCTGGACTTGAAGTCTGTGCCATGTGAGGATCAGTTGAAAGAACTGGGTCTGGTTGGCCTACAGAAGACTCCAGGAAGGACACGATAATTGTCTTCAAGTACTTGCAGAGCTGCTGCATGGAAAAGGTTTTGGATCTTTGGTCTCATTTTGGCTCTTTTTTTGGTTTCAGAGAGCAGAATTAGGAGCAATTGGTAGAAGATGTAAAGCAATAAATTTGGGTTTATAGATGGCAGGATGACAAGTGGAGCTATCCTGCTGCAGATGGCCATGAGAGCTATTCAAAAGTTGAATGGGATACCGTGGGAGGTAGTGAGTTTCCCCTCCTTGCATAGGTAGATGGAGTCATCAAGCCAGATCTGGATTCCACTTTTTAGGTACGGCTACTAAGTTTTCCCCCAACTCTGTAATTCTATGATTTTGGAAGCCCTCTCATTTCCTTCTTCACCACTAATAACAATAATTTCTTTATACTGGTCAATGTAAAATTCTGTGTGAGCTTAAAGATGTAGAAGGCAGTGTTGTGGAACTCACTGACTTTTCTCTTTTACCAATCCTAACCTTCTTTTCTTCACCCAGTTTCCTTGATTGCTCTCATCTGAACTTCCTTTGGAAGATTCCTCTGGGATGTCATTTTTATGTTTTCATAATGGAGATGGGACAGGGGGAGGGGAGAAGATAGGATTTCACCCAGCTTTGGGTCCCTGGTTAATGCTTTTGTTTTTGTTGAATGTGTTTTGGGGTTTTGCAGTGTACAATAAGGCCAACTGTCTCTACACATGGCCCCCTCCTCACCCCAAGTAGGAGAGCTGCCACTGTCTTTGACCCAGGCAAAGGGATACATTTAATATCAAAACATTCAACACCCTCGAGCATGTCCAGGGTTAGGAAAAGCCCAAAGACAAGAAGAATCCGGTAGATAATTATCTTCTTAGAGAGTTAAAAATGAAGAGATTCAGTGGATTTTAAGTTAACAAAAGATGATTCTTAATACAAAAAGAATGAACTTGAAAATGCCCTTCTAAAATTAATGGTTCTGAAGTTCAAATTAATTATAAAAGTTTGTGTGTAAAAAGAAACTTGTTTCTTGAATCAATAAGAGACAGGGAGGCTGAGGCAAAATATGAAAAACTTACATTTCTGTCTCTTTTCACAAAATGCAGGCTGAGTGGGAGAAGGCTGGCTGTCCTTCAACATGTTTTGGCTTGCCTTTGCCTTAAAAGCTGGAGACATGGCCAAGGGCATCGTTTTTTGTTCACCTTTTAAGCCATCTCCCTGCTACAGTTTTTGTCTTTTGGCACATCTGCACTGAGTAAGCTCCCTTGGCATTCTAAGGCATTGCACAATAGAATTCAGGGCCCAGTGAGTTATTGAACCAAATTCCAGGGTAGCAAGGGAGAAAAATCTTCCCTTCCAAAGGAAAAAAAAATCTCTTTCTAAAGCTCAACAGGAACTAACTGGATTAAACTATTTCTCCACTTTTTTTTTCTACATTTGCTTTCTGCCTGCCATCCCGCTCCTCCCAAACACATAATCTTTCCCCCTCCAGGCCTCCAGCAGTGCTGAAGGGGGCAGTTCTCTTTTGACCCTGGGTGGTTGTGTGAACATAGGTGTGGGAAGAGGTTAGTCTCAGAAGAGGCCTCCCATTTGCTCTTTTCTATTTTGGAGGTTCTGTAAATTAAGCCTGAGTCTCACTGAATCAAAGCACATATATTCCTTAATTGGAAAAGGTATATCCATTTGGTTAAAAATGGCATTAAAAAGATAAAATACATCTCTCATTTGCTACTTCTTGGCATTTTGATTAGTTGATTGAAAATAGAATTTTATCTGATTAAATTTTTATTTTAGTTGATGGATTTTTCTCTTGGTTAGGGATAAAGAGCCACATGCTCTAATCCCAGCTCAGCTACTGACTTCTGTATGACCCTGAGCAGATCACTTAACCTCTTTCTAGTTTAATTACTTGTTTTGTAAAACAGAGCTGATAATACATACCAACCTCTCACCTTCCCAGCAGGACTGTGAAGATTAATTAGATTGTGTCTACACAGTGGAAAGGAGAGTGTAGAGTTAAGGCAATTAGCTGGGTAATTCAGGCCACAAGTACTTTTGCCGGGAATATTCAGATAATTGAGGTAGATGTATTTTTTGGCAGGGGTTAGACATACAATTGCTGCATTGCTCTATTTCTCCCCAACACTCCTCCCCCCATCCTTCACTCTCCACCCCTAGCCTGACTCTGGAGTTTGAAGAGCAGTTGGAAGATGTGATTGTAATATAGAAACTCAAACTCCGGAGACTTGTACAGGGCTCCCCATCCAACTCAAGAAGTGATTCTGGAGATCTGCCCGTAATGCTCTCCTGGGGACCTTGCTATAGGACTGGCTAATACTGTACATTCTCTCTCCTCCATTCCTTCCTTCCTTCCTTCCTCCCTAACTTCCTTCCTTCTTCCTTTCCTTCCTCCCTTCCTATCTTTCCTCTCTCCCTCCTCTTCTTCTCCCCTCCCTTCCTTTTCCCTTCCTTCTCCCTCCTTTCCCTCTCTTTTCCATCCCTCTCCCTCCCTCTCCCTCTTCCTTCTCTCCCTTCTTTTTTCCTTCCTTCCTCTTCTTCCTTCTCTTCCTTCTTCCATCACTCCCTTCCTTCCATCCATCATAAATATTCAAACTTACTCCCCTAACACATGGAAGGCAGCCCCCCCCCTCCCCTTGTCCCATCTCAGTCCCTGAGGAAGGGAAAGGGATTACATTCTTTTTCTACTTCAGCAATTTGACTCTCTCATGAATATATTTCAAGACAGACTAAAACTCTATATTGTGTTATAGCAAAGTTCCAGTATAGTCAAGTAAGATAGGAAAATCCTTTCTCAAATTATGGAATGAAAAGCCTGGCAATCACATGCTAACCAGAATTTACTAAAGATATAAAATGGGTCTTTACCTGTTCTCAAACAGCCACACTACATATCTTCCTTACAAAGCACTAATTTTATGCTGAGCTTGTGGTTGGTAGAAAGCTATCATATATTTACTATATTCATTAATTTTTTGCATGCATTCATTCAACAAGCAAGCTCCAACTATGCACAAGACAGTGTAGATACAAAACCAAAATAGTTCCTACCCTCAAGATGTTGGGGAAGGGACTAAGGAAAGGGAATATGTAATAATTCTATAAGGACTACTACATGCCAGGCACCGTGTTAAGCACTTTTAACAAATACCTCATTTGAGCCTCACAACCACTTTTAGAAGTAAGTGTTGTTTTATTCCCATTTTACGCTTGAAGAAACTGAGGCAAGAAGTTGTGTGACAGCTGGTAAATGTCTAAGGCTGGATTTGAACTCAGGTCTTCTTGACTATAGTATCCCCTCCTCAATCCAATGTAGCAACAGCTGCCCCTGGGGGGGGAGGTATACACACAGGTAAATAAATACTATATACAATTATTTAAATATATTGTCTGCACCTGTGATTCCATGGGTGTAAAGAAACTGTGCCAATGTAAATGAGCACCTATTTTACAATTTAGTTTTATAGAGTTGCTTGGGAGCACTGAAAGGTTATGACTTGCCTTGGGTGAATTGGTCAGTCAATAAACATTGATTAAGCCCCTGCTATGTGCTAGGCACTGTGCTAAGCTCTAGGGATACAAAAAAAAAGATAAAAGACTCTTAGATTACAGTCAAATGTGGTCATGTAGTTTATGTCAGAAGCAAAATTTGAATCTGGCCTTCCTGCCATGAAAATTGGCCCTCTAGTCGGTAAGCCAAATGCAGACCTTTCTCCATTACTGCCTTAGTTAAAAGGGTATTCCTGGAACATAACAGATTTGTGAAAATGATTTATGACCAGCAAGTTGTACTTAAAACTGGACATTGAACTGTGAGATAATTATCAGCTCTGGGGCATACTTGCAGTAAAAATAAAAATATTCCTCCTTGTGGCTCTAAAGTTGTGATTATACCAACAAAGCACAGAATTAAAATAGTTCTACAGGTAGCATGTATGTGTAGACACACTCTTTCTTAAGGCAAACAAGCTTTTCTGAAATTGGCTTAATTGATTCTCCACACTGACCCAATTATCCAAATATTATTCTTTGTTTAACATACTTTGTGTTGGAGGGTGGTAAAAAAAAATCACATATTAGTTTTAAACTTTCTTTAGAACATAAGAATATAGCAAATTCTATGCTTTGTTGTAACAATGATGTATTAAGCCTAGTTTTCTGTCTTTGGCACCAAGAAACATCTTATGTCCTCCATAATGGATTACCAAAGGTTAGTCAGTCATTCAAAAATATTTATTAAGTGCTTACTGTGTGCCAGGCACTATGCTAAGCCCCAGGGATACAAAGAAAGGCAAAAGTCCTCGCTTTCTCAAGGAGCTCACAATCTAACAGGGGAGATGACATTCAAACAACTATGTAAAAATAATATATAGAAGACAAATTGGAGATAATCAATAGAGGAAAGGTATTAAGAGGATCTGGAAAAGGTATAAGGCGAGATTTTAGTTGAGGCTTGAGGGAAAGCCAGAAAGCAGAAGTGAAGATGGAGAGAATTCCAGGTTTGCAGGACAGGTAGAAAAAAGGCCCCAGGCTGGGAAAGGAAGTGTCTTTTTGGAGGAGATCAGTGTCCTTAGATCATAGAGTATGTAGGATTGAGTAGGTAAGATATTAAGTAGGAGGAGATAGGAAAGGTAGGAGGGAGCTGGGTTATGAAGGAATTTAAAAAAGCTAAATAGAGAATTTTATATTTGATCCTGGAGATGGTAAAGAGCCACTGGAGTTTATTGAGTCTGAGATTGATGCGATCAGCTCTGAGCTTTAAGATTAATCTGACTGCCGAGTAGAGGATGGACTGGAGCAAGGAGAGACCTGTGTCATGGAGACCAGTGAACATGCTGTCTAACAGCCCAGGTGTGAGGAAATGGAGAACTTGCACCAGGCTGGTGGTAGTGTTAGAAGAGAGGGGGCAACATACTGTACTGGCCAGAGGTTAAGACAATGAAGTCGACAGCATTTAAAGTACCATATAAATGTTAATTGCTATTATTATTATTTTTTCTATCCCCACCCTTCATGTCTTTGTGATTTATTAGAGCTTATAGACTTGGCCATATACCCTCTCAGCCTTCATCTTTTCGTACTGGAATCTCAACTTGTAAGTTTTATTGCATGTTTTGGTGAGATGGGATTTTAGGGGAAAGATGGAACAAGTCTGAGATAGGGAGTGAAAGGTCAGAAGTGAAGGACAAGAGTCTTATAGAGCTAGAAGGAATCTCTATAGCTGTCTGGTTTGACCCCCTCATTTTACAGATGAGGAAACTGAGACCCAGAGAGGTTGTTAATTGTCCATCCTCACACAGAAAGCAAGTGACAGAGCTAGGACTGATAACAGAAACAGGAGAATAAAGGAAAAGTTTAGGAGACAGTAGCACTTTTTCTTCTAACATACAATGTTTCTTTTTAATGGTTAGTGTTCCCCCATAAAGTGATGGTTCCCTACCCTTATAATTCTAGAGGATCACTTGGCTGCCAATAATATTTCATGAAGAATAATGAGATTTTCTGTGATAAGAGGTCTTTCAAAATTATTCTTCAAAGCTTTTAAGCATTATTTTCTACTCTCTTTTCCTTTCCATGTGTGACTGCTCTTCATCTCACTTGCTCCCAGTCTTCTCTAGAGCCTTCCTCCAAAAGTCATCGTTTCTCCCTCAGTTATTTTCAGTCATTCCATCTCCACTAGTTCTTTTTCAGCTATGTACAAACATGGTTAGATCTATCCAATCCTTTAAAAAAAAAACAAAACAGAAGTCTGCCCCTGACTCTTTTTTATCCGATCTAGTCACCATTCCTCCTCTTTTTCCCATTCATGACCAAACTTCTGATAAGAAACTGTCTCTATACTCAATACCTCCACTTTCTCACCACTCATTCTACCTCTTGCAATCTGGCTTTCTCCTCCATCACTATATACTCAAATGTTGTCTCAGACTTCATCAGTCACCATTAATCAACAAATCTAGTGTCTCCTCTTTATTTCTCGTCCTCTCTGACCTTTTTGCATCATTTGATAATCTTGACCACTTTGTTTCCCTTTGTATCCTAACTATCCACCCTTGGATTCATAGTCACTCTTGGTCCTCCTACTACACAATTTAATTACTCCTTGTCTCCTGACACTTAAGGTAAATGTTCACAGAATTACATAATTTAGAGCCAGAGGGTAACATGGCCACCATCTAGTTAAACCCATACCCCAAAAAGAATCTCTTCAACAACATACTTAACAAGTAGTTGTTCACCCTCTACCTAAAGACCCCCAATGAGGGGTAACCCAATTCTCCCCAAAGCAGCTGTTTTGAAAAACTCAAATAGGCATTTTTTTCCCTAACATAAGACAAAATTTGTCTCTGAAATTTCCACCTATTTCTCCTAGTTCTGCCCCCTGGGGTCAAAGAAAAACATTTATTCTTCTCCTGCATGACAACTCTTCAAATGCTTGAGCACAACTATCCTATATTCCCCTTAAGTCTTCTTTACTACCAGCTAAACATACCTAGTTCCCTCCTCATCCAATCCTCATATGGTATGGTCTAGAATACCTTAGCATTCTATTTGCCATTCACCAACTTAGTAATGTACTTCCTAAAAAAAAAAAAACCTGGAGATGAGCACAATATTCCATCTGGGGTCTGACCAGGACCAGGACCAGGACAGTTGGGACTATCACCTACCCTCTCCTTGGACATTATGCTTCTCTTTTTTTTGTTTTGTTTGTTTTTAGGCAATTAGGGTTAAGTGACTTGCCCAGGGTCACACAGCTAGTAAGTGTCAAGTGTTTGGTCTGAGGCCGGATTTGAACTCAGGTCCTCCTGACTTCAGGGTCAGTGCTCTATCCACTGCGCCACCTAGCTGCCCCGACATTATGCTTCTCTTAATGAAGACCAAGATCAGTTTAGCTTTTTGGATGCCATATCACCCTGCTGATTCATAAACCTCTAGAATTTTTTTGGGGGGGGGCTAGGCAATGGGGTTAAGTGACTTGTCCAGGGTCACACAGCTAAGTAAGTGTTATGTGTCTGAGGCTGGATTTGAACTCATGTCCTCCTGAATCCAGGGTTGGTGCTCTATCCACTGTGCCACCTAGCTGCTCCCAACTCTAGAATTTTTAAGACCAACAGCTTAATGCCATGCATCCCCCATCTTGTACTGGAAAAGTTAGATTTTAATTTTTTTTAGCCCATGTGAGACTCCACATTAAACCCTATTAAATTTCATCTTACATTCAATTTAGGTCAATGTTCTAGACTGCCAAAATCTTTTTTGGATTCTTGCTGTTTTTCACTGTGCTAGCTGCTGCTCCCAGCTTTGTATTATCAGCAAATGTGATAAGCATATGATCCAAGTCATTGATAATGAGGTTCATTACGAAAAGTGCCTTCTGGGGTACTCCATAGGAGGTACCTTTCCAAGCTAATAGCCATGTGTTTGAGTCTAGCTAATCAACTGTTCTAATTGTACTATATCATCTAGCCTAGTGGTATCAAACTGAAATAGAAATAGGGGACACTAATCTATAAATAAGGATCCCAGAGGACTACATATTGACTTAGTTTTAAAATTTAATATTATCTATGTCTTATTGTATTTTTACTTATTTTGTCAGATATTTCCAATTTATATTTTAATCTGATTTGGGCTGCACTTTTGTAGTGTTGTGAACTGCATTCCACCCGTGGGCTGTGTGTTTGACACCTCTGGTCTAATCTACATCTCTTTTTTCCTCCAAATGAATAACATGTGATAGTCTATAAAGCACTTTAATAAAATCTAGTTAAATCATATCTAAAGCATTCCCCTCATCTATGAGCTTAGCTATTCTATCAAAAAAAGAAAAAACAAGGCTAGTCTGGCTTATTCTTGCCAAAGCCATGCTGATTATTTGTGACCAACAATTCAGCCTAATTCAAAAAAGCATTTACTGCACATAAAAGCACAATGCAAAGTATGGGGGCTACAAAGGCAAGAATTTGAAATAGCCCCTGCCCTAAAGAAGCCTACAGTCTTTTGGAACAGTGGGGAAAACATGCATATAGAAAATAAGGCTGTACTGGAGATTCCTTTTGTGAATAGGTTGGACTAGATGGTTGATGAGGTACCTTTTATCTTTCAAATTTTCTGAATCTGTCATTTCCCACAGAAATTGGAGGGAATCCGGATAGGTTTCCTGTTGGAAGTGTCATTTGGCCTGAGTTTTGAAGGAATTGGGCATTCCAAGAGGCACAAGTGAGAAGAGACAATTTTCCAGTCATGGGCTGTCAGCTTGTGCAAAGAGATGGAATATCATGGATTGGAACACCAGGCCAGTTTGCACAGAATGTACAGTACATGAAGAAGAGTAGTGCAGGAAACTCTGAAAGGTAGGTCGGAGCCAGATTGTGAAAGTCATTAAATGCCAAACAGACGAGTTTGTAGCTTATCTGAAAAGCAAGATAAAACTACTGGAACTTCTTGAGAAGGGGAATAATGTAGTCAGAATCTGTGCTTTAGGAATAATAGTTTTGCCAATGTTTAGAGAATGAATTGGACAGCAGAAGGACTTGAGGCAGAGAGACCAATTCAGAGATTATTGCAATAAGTCTTAGAAAGATGGGATGAGGTCCGAGCTAGGGTGGTGGCTGTGTGAGCCGAGAAAGGGGAATGAAGACAAGGTATATTGTGGGGGTAGAATCACAAGACTTTCTAGATATAAGAGATGAAGTAGAGGACAGAGTCAAAAATGACTTTGAAGTTATGATTTTGGGAGACAGTAAGGATGATAATGTCCTCAGGAGAAATAGAGATATAAAAAGAAAGAAGAATTTAGGGGAGGGGAGGCAGAGAATATAAGGCATTCCATTAGAAATATGGAATTTTAAGATGCATTTTTGATATCCAGTTGGAATATCAGTAGGCAGTTGGTAATGCCAGACTGGAATTCAGGTGAAAGATGAGAGTTGAAAAAATAGATCTGGGAATAAGCTGCATAGAGGTGATAATTGAAAAGGATGGCTTCTCTTTCTAGATGTTCACTAACTATCCCATTAATGATATATCCTTTCATTTTGCCAGGAAGTTTGAATATTAGTATTAAAAATATGTCCTTTTTCAGGGAGAAGCAATTGTTACTTTTTTAAAAAATAAAATTTATTTGTGTGTTTAGAATAGACCTGGGATTTCATTTGTTTAGGGAGGGAATTCTCTACCAAGGTAGGGAAAACTATTTTGCAACTTACAGTCTTAAGAGATTTGCCTGGAGTACCTGAAAGGTCTTAAGTAACTTGTCCAGGGTCACAGGACAGTATGTGTCAGCTTCAGGATTTGAACCCAAGTCTTTCTGATTCTGTTGCCTGTTCTCTCTACATTACATCACGTAGGTTCTCATATCATAACATTATAACATAATGATTATAGTAATGATGAGATGGCAGTATGGAAAAAGGCTGCGGAGCTGTATGTCTGTGTATTCTACAGCCCTGGGGACACAGATCTGAAATAGGATTCATCGTAGAATATTCAGGTGAAAAGAAACTGAGAAAGGCACTATGTGAGATTCTCCAGAGCTTGCTCACCTATCCCATTCTTCCCACTCCCAATGCTCCCTCTCAGTGCCACAGAAGGAGAAGTTTCCTTTCTATGGCCCTAGACAATAGTTATTAGTGCTCTTCCAGGTGCTGGCTTTGGTCCTATTCTCTGTACTCCTTATACTATCTCCCTTAGCAATCTTATTTATTCCTAATGGGTTTGACTATTGCCTCCTTTCTGCAAATAATTTCACAATCTTTTTTTATTAATTTATTTTGATTTATCAATAATCACTTCCATATGCTTTTGAGTTTAAAATTTTTCCCCCTTCCTCCCCACCACCCTCCCCAAGACAGTGCACAATCTGATATAGGCTATACATTTACATTCATAATAAACATATTTTCATATTAGTGATGTTGTAAGTAAAAATTAAAACCAATAGGAGGAACCATCAGAAAGAGGAAACAAAACTCAACAGAAGAGAAGAAAAAAAAATAGCAATTCAACTTCCATAGTTCTTTCTTTGGATGAATTCCACAATCTTTATCCCTAGTGCTGATTTCTCTTTTGAGCTCCAAATATACATCTCCAGCTGACCACAAGGCATTTCTATCTGGATACCCCCACTGGAGCCGCAAATTTAACATGTCTAAAATTAAGTCCATCAACTAAATCAAGACTGTTAAATTCCTCAAGAGTGTGAACTGTCTTATCTAAAATCCCACTCCTCTACAATGCTAATTACTATCTTCTAAACATAGTAATATCTTCATTTTTTTTTTATCAATGAATGTCAAATAAGCAAAGATTGCCCCACTTTAGGTCATACTGGATAGGCAACATATAGAATCATATAATTTTGTAGTCAGAAAGGAAAATGAGTCCCAGAGGAGTTAACTGAGTTCCCTGAGGCTTTACAGCTAAATTAGTGATAGAGCTGGTACTGGAACTCAGATCTCCTGATCTCTAGGACAGAGCTTTTTCCATTATTCCTGGCTGTAACTGCTTTGTTTCGAATCCTTTTTCACTTATTACATGTGTCTAGTCCTTTGGACAGTTGTTGAAAATGAGTTCTTTATAAGAGAGATCATCTTGTTGTTAAACTTGATTTGAAAATGGTTCTTAAATGCTGGTGGGCCAAGGTAAAATTGGGTAAGAAAAGCAAAGACATTGTAGGAAAAGACAATGAAGTGCAGGGTTCTAAAGTTTTTCTACTTGTTGTGTCCATTTCCCCCAGTATATCACTAGTTAGAGATCAAAGATATGTAGCCACTGAATCAGACCACAGTTTGGCTGATCCTACTCATTTTGGTCATCTTCATGAATGAGTTGGTTCACCACAGCCTCATCAAACATGAAGACATGCAGAATGATCAGTGGCCCAGTCTGGTAATTCTGTCCAGGCAAGCCCAACTCAAGTTGTCATATTAACTAGGCAGAAAAGTAGAAAACCATGCCAGAAAGTAAAGGGTATACATAATGTAGTTGGAAGAACAAGATCCAGAAGCCATAGGCAGCTTTATCCATCTCTGGAAAAGATGGAACTAGTGCAAAGTGATAATGGATTGATCTTACAAATGGCTCTTTGCTCTTTGAAGCAAACAACAACAAATACCAGGCAAGTAGAAAAGAATTCTGAGTTTACTACCTCCAAACCTCATCAGGGAAAGACAAGCTGGTAAAAATCTGCTGTGAGCTAGGAACATTTGGTGCTTGGTTTTCTGAGCTATTATAACTATTCCCAGATTAGCACAATCTGGCATACATCCTGAAGCTACACTGGATTGTAAATTCCTAGAAGGCAAGGACCATGCCTAATCTATAGTCTTATAAACCCCACACAGCCAAGTAGAGAGTATGATGAACACAGTGGGCACACAATAAATGTTAGCTGATGATATGATGAACGTGGGCCAAATTATGTTTTACTTTAAATTAGTCTCAGCCTACGAGCCTCAGGAACACCAATTTAGCTTTTATGTGGTCTTTTAAAGAAAAAATCTAGGAATTTTCAATTGACAATATTAGAGAAGATATTATTAGAAATGTTTATGGTCTTACGACTTTGAACAATAAATAACCGCAACTGCCATTAGAACTCCAGGCTTTCTCCTTGAAACATACTAATTATATAGCTAATTAATTGTCTGTCCTAATTTTTTGAGTGAGGTGAACATCTGCATATTATTACGGTCAATGTTTTTTCACTGTTGGGGGGATAAAAGGAGCCATATTGAAAATTTGCTAATGGTTTGAGTCACTTCCATACTAAGACTGCATTTTCTTCCCCTTACATGTGATAAACACACAGGACTTTATCTGTGGTGGCATCTATTATGTCTGGAAGGCTTCCACACATCTAAAAATAAGTTCAAGAACATAATTGGTGGCATTTCAAAGAGAAGAACAAAAGTTTCTCCTCTTAAGAAGATAAAAGAATAAAAGGGCATATGATTATCTTTATGCATGAGTGAGAAGAGAGCACTCCCAGGAATAGAGAGGATTGGGGGGAAAAATTAAATCAGTTTCAGACTGTACAATCCCTTTTCCTAAGGGGGAAGAGCTGACCTGTTCTTACTGCTCAGGAAAGTGGCACAAGGCAGACTGTCATGAATGTGGCAGACTCAGAGGATTGTCAGTCACCACTGTAATTACCAAAGGGAAGTAAACAGGATATGGCAGGCAAAAAGAAAGTATGCAATTTTAATAAAGGGATGGGATGACAGAGGCTAACCACCTTCTGGTATTGCATGGCCCCTGCATATGCGTGAGATAATTCGTTTTAATCACTATGCCTGAGGCAGCGGGAATGTAATTGATACCCAAAGCCATGAACCTCAGAGAACATGAAAACATAATGTACTTTTAGGAATCACTCCTGGAGAAAAAGAAAGCAATCAGTTTGTACCAACCTTCACTTTAGATTTGGGTACCATGGAGTCCTTAAGACTAAATTTAGTGTTAAGCTACTTGGACAAAGACTGTGCTAAAGGACTGGTGTGAACATAGACTCACATATTGAAAAGTCCCCTTACTATGAAAGAAAATATCCTAATTTTTTAATGTTTTTGTTCTTCAGTGTGGTTGATAGTGGAGTGTTGGAGTGTTACTTCATCAGGTGCTACTAGGCACTGAATTCTTGACTTCCAAGTTTCAAGTGTAAAGTTCCTTTTAAGAGAGTAAAACCATAGGTCCTAAGAAGAGCCACTGCATTTCGGTTTTATATGGAACAAAGTTTGGTCTTTAGGGGCAGTAAAGCCACACCAACCCTCAATTATGTAGGAAATGACTATTTGGCTTATAGATTACGTAGGTCCAAGACTTCTCTACCCCTTCCTGCTTCCACTATGCTGTTTAAGCTTTATTAGCAAGTTCTCAAGAAGCAATATGGGAGGAGAGATAAAATTCAAATATGTCAATTTTTAAAAGCATTTCTTTTTAAAATATATTTTTATTTATTTTGATAAATATTTCCCTATTACATGTAAAAAATTATCATTCTTTTTTTTAATTTTGAGTTTTTAAAAGAATTTACACAATTGCTAACTGGACATCTCCAAATGGGAGTCTCATAAGTATCTCAAACTGAACATGCCCAAAATGGGCCGGCACTTTATCCACTGTGCCACCTAGCTGCCCCCCCAAATGTATATTTTTAAAGCACAGGTCTGACTATGTCACTCCCCCATTTAAGAAGCTTTTGTGGCTTCCTAGAATCTCTAGAATAAAATACATAAAACTTTTTTCTCTTTGTCATTTATCTTTAAAATCTAGCTCCAGCCTATCTTTCCTTTATTTTCCCTCATGTAATCTGCATTATAGCCAAATTGGCCTTTTTGCCGTTCTCCACACACAACACTGCTTTCTGTGTCCATGGCTGGAATGCTCTCTCTCCTCAGTTCTACCTCTGAGTGGCTAGCTCCATCCAAGGCTCATCTCAGCAACTTGTCCCACATGAGGCTTTTGCTCATCGTCCAGATTGTTAGTGACCTGGGGGGAGGGGTCCTCCTCCTCCACCAATATTTTGTGTTTCCTTATCTGTGTACAAGTTGTTCCCTCCTCCACCCCCTGATCCCATAGGATGTAAGCTCCTAAAGGGTAAGTACTATTTAATTTTTGTTATTGTATCCTCAGTGCCTAGCACTGTATCTGGTATGTAATAGGTACTTAATAGTGCTGAAATGACTATCTCTAAAAACAATTTGAGTAAGCACCATTCAATTTTGTTCCTATAGCTGATTAAAGTTACATTGAGGAAGCAGATAATTGAAACTAATTACTAAAATGAACTATCAATTAATTTATTCTATACTCTCTTTCCTATTATCATGGATAATTAAAAGCTGGCTTTGTTTTAAATTCTGTGAGACTAAGGATATTATAAAATCACAGAATCTCCAAGTTTCAGCCTATAACTGAGTAAGAATCTCCACACAATAAGATACCCCAAAAGTGCCACACCCCAACCATGACAGCCCAGTCTACCTTTAGACAATTCAGATCTTGAGGAAGTTTGTCCCTACACCAAGCCTCTGTTTACTTCTTTGTAACCTCTTCTCACTAAGGCCAGTTCTGACACTGAAGGCCAAACAGAATGAGTCTGATCCAGTCTTCCACAGGCCAGTTCTTCAGATACTTGAAGTTAGCTATACTATCCCACCACAAAGTTTTCCTTTCCATCAGCTAAAAGATACCCAGTTTCTTCAGTGAATTCTCAAATAAGATGAACTTAAAGCTCTTCACCAACCTGGATGCCCTCCTCTGCATACTCTGACTTTTCAATATCCTTCCTAAAAGGTGACACCAGAAAACTAAACCCAGTAAGTCAGATCTAGTCTAATCAAGGTACAGCACTTCAAATATCATCACTTCCCTTATCCTGGAAACTAATCTGCTCTTAATTCAGTCAAAGACTGTATTAGCCTTCTTAGCCACCATATCACACACACAGAATAGATTTGAGCAATGAATTGCCATTTCAGATTTGAAGGTATATATACAGAATAGGGTAGGGAAGGGAATAAGCATTTATTCCTACTACAAGTCTAGACACTGTGCTAAGTGCTTCTACAAATATTATCTCATTTGATCCTCAACAATCCTTCAAGTGTTGGGTAGAGTGTTGTAGTCAGGAAGATCTGAGTGCCAATCTGACTTCAGACACTTACGAGACTCTGGTGAAGAGTCTACCTTGCCTCAATTTGCTTGCCTCTATCTGCCTCAATTTTCTCATCTGTAAAATGAGAATAAAGACAGCAGCACTAACAGTTCTCAGGGTTGTATGGATATTTGTAACATTTGTCATTGTAATTGTAATAATTTGTAATATTTGGGGATATTTGTAAAGCACACAGTAGATGTTTAATCAATATTTGTTTTCTTCTTAGTTTAGCTGTTCCCCAAGTATCTAGAATACCTCTTACTCCCCATCTCCACCTAGTGAAGTCCCTAGCTTCTTTCAAAGCATAGCTCAGGTACAGTAGTCTGCTGTATGAGGCTTGTCCTGAGTCCCCCAATTATTAATGCTAACGTTTTGGAAGTTACCACTTACATATTTTTTGTCTTGTGTTCAGGTTTTGTCTCCTCTTGCCCCTCCCCCCATCCCCACTAAAATAAAAAGATATAGATTTATTTTTGTTTGCTTGTAGCACAGTGACTTACACATATTTGTGATTGCTCAGTTGTTTCTGACTCTCTGTGACTCCATTTTGGGGTTTTCTTGGCAAAGATACTGAAGTGGTTTGCCATTTCCTTCACCAGCTCATTTTACAGATGAGGAAACTGAGGTAAACAGGATTAAGTGACTTGTACAGAGTCACACAGCTAGTAAATGTCAGAGGCTAGATTTGAATTTAGGAAGATGAGTCTTCCTGATTCCAAGCCTAGTGTTCTATCCACTGCACCACCTTTTAAAAAATGTTTGTTGAATGTCAATAACTAAGCTAAAAAAATGCAGTCTAATTAGAATGAGAAAGATCAGCTCTCAGAGAAAGATCCTCATAAAGTCATAGTTATGCTAAAAGGATTATACCCTTTACCCACTGGACACAGATTGCCATGAAGGTCCAAGGGGATAGAGGAATACATTTAATTTATCTTCAAAAATTTGAAGTTGAGAGTACAGAGACTCAAGATGGTAGAGCACAAAGATCAAGGATTCTTCTATCCCAGGAAAGGTTGAGAAAGATCCAGTTCTTACTGCCCTTTAGTGAGAATGATCCTAGTGAAACCTGGGCAGGTCATCACTCTACAGAAGTAAGAAAGCAAGAGAAGAAATTTAAGGAATGGCAAGTAGTCCACTTTGGCTTGAGCATAGGGAGCATAAAGGGGCGTAGTGGGAGATAAGGCTAGAAAAGTAGATTGAAACCTAGAATGCCAGGCTGAGTAGTTTATACTCTATTATCTAAGCAACAGAGAGTCACTCAAGGCTTTGAGCAGGATTACATAATTAGCTCTGTTCTCTAACAAGTCTAATCTGGAAATAGTGTGTAGGAAGAATAAGGGGGAGGAGAAAATTGTGGAAGGATTACTAGAGAAACTGTTACAAATGTCCAGTGGAGAGATTATGAGGCCCTGAACTAGATTAGTGGCAGTGGGAATGAGGCAAGGAGAACAGACAGAGCAAATCTTTCAGGAGCAGTATTGACAATTAGATGTGAGACAATGGATAAAGAAAAGTCAAGGATTATTCAGTGGGTTTTTTTTTGTTTGTTTGTTTCTGGCCACCTAGTGATATTAATAAAATAAGAGTCAAAGAAAAGGAAGTGTTAATTTGTGGTAAAAGAGGTGGTTTGTTACAGCATAAAGAGAAAGGGTTTGACCTGGGTTTGAATCTCATCTTGACTGCTGACTACATTAGCTAAAATGCCCTTTCAACTCAATCCTATGATTGTTCAGTTTGGGTTATGTTGATTTTTGTGAGGGGGTTGAGGGGACACCCTAGTAGAAATATCCAATAAGCAATTAAAAAATGTGAACCTGGGGCTTGGGAGAAAAGTCCAGGAATGAACATCCTAGAAAGATGTAGATTTTGAAAAAGAAAGCGTTTCTGAGAGTCATTCTTTTGCAAAGGAAAACTCAAAGTTCTAGAAACCTCAATTGGAGACATTTAAAAATCCATTAACATGGTGGATATTAAAGCTTACTACAGGATACTATCTGGGGGTTGTATGTTGTAAGTGCTCAATAAATATTTATTGAATAGAATCCTCTCTACTTCTTTTCCTCACATTCCCCAACCCCCCCCTCCCCGCTTCCTTCCACTCCCAATATCAAAGGTGGATACAATCCCAAGGGAAATTCAAACCTATTACATCCAATTTCATTCATTTATTTTAACTCCTTTGTTAACATCACATCGCCAGTTATTTCAAAGATCTTGAACTGAAACTTAACAGTTTACTATTACACTTTCATGATGCACCTGTATGGCACCTTGGGCTGCCAGAAACCAGTAATGCTCATTTATTAGGAAACCCCTACTGACACTATAAAAAGATTATATAGCTATCAGAGACTAATGTAGCCTTAGGCTAAGAAGAGAGAGCTTTATACCACGGGGGCCAGTTCCATTCCCCACCTGCCTACACAGATTGTTCTGATTTGGTCCTGCTACATGTTACCTTCCACAGCTATTGTTTGATCCCTACCTTAAAAACTAACAGCACCAAGAACCTGTGAGTCCTGTGGATTAGCCTTTTTGCTTTTGCTAACCCTTGTGGTAAATGACTGAGGCTCTCATACTGATGCTGACTTACACTTTTAAAGGTGAGTGGATGGTGAGTGGATGGTGAGTGGACCCAGGTTAAGACATTAGCTTAGCCAGGTCCTCATTTAGTTTTTTCCAGCTCTAGATTTAAGTCCACTGCACAGCACTGGTTCCTCCAGCATTTAGTATTCAAACTATACTTATTTAACTTCTACAACACTACTGACAAATGTTGCTCTGCTCTCCACTTGAAGACCTCCAGGGAGGGAGAATCCATTACAACCCATTCCAAATTTGGATGGCTGCAATTGTTGGGAAGTTTTTCCTTAAGTTGAGTTTAAATCAGCCTTTTTACAATAGGACCCACTGCTCCTACTTCTCCCCCTTGGGGTCAAAAAGATTTTTGTGCCTCTCCTCCCATGCAATCCTTCAATTACTTCAAACAGACAATTATCATATGCCACCTAAAATTTCTTTTCTAAAAGTTAAATTGCACTAGAATGCTGGATTTGAAATCAGGAAGACCTAATTATTCTCAGTTGAAGGTAGTAGCCTAATTCTCATTTTATTTTGGTTCTGTAGTCACTAGAGATACTGATCTGGTCAGTTTAAGTCCAATGAGAGTCCCCCGAACTAGCTATTACTCCTCATATGGAGAAGTGCTTTGAGGTTCTTTCACCCATCTTCTTGGGGGTGAGGGGGACAGAACCATTACAAGGATGGGCACTAAGAACTGTAGGAGAGGGTAGCACAGCAAATAGTAGAAGGAGGTGGGTAGTACCTTGCTACTCACTTAGAGCTAGGTAGGGAACAGGCAACAAAAGGGGTTCTGAGTCTTCAGATGTCTTATTGACTTTTCTTCTATAGGCAGCTCATAACTTTAACTTCAGAGAGGTGAGTTCCTACAGTAGGGAATTAGAGCCTTACTCCTTCACAGCCTATTAGGTTATAAGTGACCACTGATTCCATAGAGATCAATGGTATTTCTTGATGATTCAATGGAAGAGGATCCAAAAGGAAATATGGTTTTGTACTTACCTTCTTAAAAGGAAGCATTAGAATCAGGACCTTATTTAGTGCCCTGATGGGTGGCTTGGAGAAAAGAAGCCTTGGGGTGTGGCTTGGGGTGGGGGTAGGGACAAGTTGGGGGGCTATAATCAAGTATTGAAGGGCTGTCACATGTTGAAGAAAGATGATTTGACTTAAGAAAAAGGAATCCATGGAGAGTAGTCATGAGTAGATTTCATGGGATATCTGTGAACTTGGATGGGAAAAAAAATTAAATCTTTATTTTCAGGAGCCTCTAACTGATATTATTTTTAAATTTCTTCAATTATTTAAAAACATTATTCTGACAAGAGACCCTTGCCACACACACAAAAAGTTAAGAATACTTTGCTGTAGAGGAAAGAAGTAGGAGTGATGGGTCAAAGCTGAAGCAAATTTATACTTAATAACAATAGCTAACATTTATATAGTACTCACTATGTGCCAGGCACCATGCTAAGCGTTTTGCAATTATTATCTCATTTTATCCTCACAACCCTGAGAGGAAAGTGCTATTATTATCCTCCTCATTTTACAGAGGAAGAAAATGAGGCAGATAGAGGTTAAACAACTTGCCCAGAGTCACACAGCCAGTCAGTGTAGGAGGCCAAATATGAACTCATGTCTTCCTGACTCCAGGCCCAGAGCTCTGGTCCACTGAGCCACCTAACTTAATGTAAGGAAAGAGTAAACAACCAGAGGGCCCCCAAAACCTAATGAACGGGCTCTTTCTGGAAGTAGTGGGTTCTCACTCACTTGAGGAAAAAGGGCAAAAGCTGAACAACTACTGGTTCAGTGTACAGTAGAAGAGATATTTGTTCAGTTGTAAGTAGATTTGCACGGCCTCTGAGTTCTCTTCCAATTCTGTAAAACTGTGATACTGGGGGAAGGAGAGAGTTGGAAAGTTATACAGAAATCTGTGTCTTCCCTGCCCCTCTCACCTTCAGCCCCTATCATTCCAGAAGCTCCTCCTTGTCTCTGATTTCCAGATTTGTTTGTAGGAAAACTGTCTAGACCCCACCTTCCCCCAGTTACGTTCCTAGTGAGAATACCACCTATAACATCTTCAAACTAATACTGTCTTCTCATTTTCTCTCTCAAGAACTCCCATCTAAACCTGAAATCAAATCTTGGGTCTCTTCATAACTAACTACATGATCTGGAGAAAGTCATATATCCATTCCGGGCATCAGTTTCGTCATCTGTAAAATGAGGTGCCTTCCAAGCTTTTAATCCTATGCTTCTATGATCCAGTGAAATGTTGGTCCAGTCTGACCTTGCCTAACTTACGCAATTCAATGAGATCACAGACTTAGGGATGACTCCAGTAAAAACAACAAACATAATTAGGATGAAATTAAAAGGATGTGGTGACTAACACATGAAGGAAGAAGACAGGAATGAAATGGCATGCATGATTGTGTGCATCTGTTATGAAAGTTATTTGTTTAAGGAAATTTAACAAGGCCCTTCCATAAACCTGCTTCCATTAAAAGTCAGAATCAAGAGGGCAACACAGAAAACTAGACTAGAAGTGGAGACTTTGAGGTTGAGGATGAGAGAGAGCAGAGCTAAGAACAGAGGGTTGCACATCCTCAAGCATCAGTATTGGATTTTTGGGTGAATTATTAAGGACAGTATCACTGAGACTGCTAAAGAGATACAAAATCTGCTTCTCTACCAGAAAAACAACACCTGTGTTAACTGGAGTCACTGGAGCCCAAGAGAGAATCCCCCTCTTATTCATCCTTGGGATTAGGAAAGTAAACCAAGAAATAAAAGCAAAGGAGCAGGGGTTGGCAACCTTTCCAAAGTGACCCTCCAGCCAAAAGCTCATTTATTCATTCTGTCTGGAGTAGGAGGTATGATTGGTGGGAGGTGGCAAGAGAAATGCCACCAGAAGGGGAGGTGAGCGCTTCTTTGCTTAGTCTTAAAGGCTTTTCTGTCTTCAAGTTCAGCTATTAAAATGGAAATACCCCTGGGAGAGGTCACACCTTTGGGGTAGGGGTGGGGTTAGCATAAATGGGATACGAGATAGGCCCCTGGAGGGAGAAGTGGAGAATGCCAACAGGGAGGAAAGTGGAGGAGGAGATGATAGGAGAGGTTGGAAGGTGCCAAAGACAGGCTTGCTTAATTTTCAGTCTTTTTTAGGGCAGAGCCCCCATTAAGGCCCTATCCCTAAAGAGGTGTTTGGTTCACCTTAAAACAGCTTCTGAATGTTATCAGGATCTGGAAAAGGAGTTACTTGCCTATATTCACTATTATTTAAGGGTTCAAGGATATTTGCAACTTTTTTCTCTAGTGACCTAAGCGGTTTACCCCTTCCAACTGAAACAAATAGAAAAGGTAATAATAATTCTGAAATATCTCAGGACTTGAAGAATAGCCCTGGCTACAGAAGAAGGCCTGGGTAATTCTCAGGGACCTACTGCACTTACTGTAGAAAAATTCTATCCATGGGAATTTTCTCCTAACCACAATGCATCTCCTAGTTTAGGTCATGTTGTTTATTTATTTAGTTTATTTTGGCAGCCTTGGGGGCAGGAGGAGAATCCAGACCTGTAATTTCATTGGTACTTCTTCTAAGGCTATCCATTTAACTTTGAGGTTCCCTCACAAACCTCTTTCACCTCTCCCTTCTCCCTTCATCCCACAAGAGCTCAAGTAGGGATAGTTTATTTTCCACTCAGGCTCCATGTAAGATAAGACCTATTAAAGGAAAGTCAGCATTGCACTATTTTAAAACTAAGTCATTGAAAATCATTTAGTAGTCCAGTTCTTCCTCTCTTTTTATAGATGAAGAACCTGAGACCTAGGGAGGAAAAGTAACTTGATCAAAGTCACACAACCATAGAGGAGAGCAGAGCTGAGAATGGTACCCAGGATCTCTGCCAGAAAGGCAGCGTGGTGGACTGGAAAGAATTCTGGCCTTCTAGTCATGAAGACCTGGGATTCAAGTCCTCATTGACACACACACTAGCTGTGTGATCGTGGGCAAATCACTTATCCTCTCTGGTCCTCAGTTTTCTCGTCTGTAAAAATACTTATACTACCTACCTCCTTTACTAAAGTCCTACTCTGATGCATCAGTGAAACAAAGGTGACCCTGGATTCGTGAAGGCTATACCAATGGACCCCAAGCTCTGGATCGTCCTACAAAGTTGGAAAGGCTTTGAATAAGACTCAGAGTCTATTGTCTATTGTGTCAGAACTAGTCTAGCTACATTTAGAGAAAATCATCACCAGGTTGGCCAAAGGGTAATTTATTTTTTGACCATAGTAATCCTTGAAGGCCATCTATTAGGTTATTAGGGAGTGATTATGATCTGCTTCAGTGAAGGAAATACCCACACTGATGAAATTACAGATCCCTGAAACATTACCTGCCTTATAAGGTTAATCATGAGAAAAGCACTTTGTAAACTTGGAAGCACTGTATAATGTGAACTATTATAATTTCCACTGCACCATCTTGCCTTAAAATGGGGTCATCATATCAGGCTCTAGGGTACTAGCCATGATTTTTATAACCTAAATCCAACAGAGTAGTGGGTTTTTTTTTTCCCATGGAAAAAAAAGATACCCTTATGATTAAATTGGCAAGTGGGGCCTATGGCCCTGAATAAATGACCAAATGGTTCACAATTATTTTCTCCCACCCCATATTCACTATGTAGAGAGGATCAGCTTTGTTTTTGGTGAGAGGTCAGTAGTCTCTTTAGCCCTAAGGCTCCTCGATATAGCCAGGCAATGCCTATGAGTACCACTGGGTGTCACTGGCAGGCCTACAGCAGATGAGAAAAAAAAAGTTGCCTTGAGTGAAAAAATAAATGAAAGGAAGAGAAGAAGAAAAAAAAAGTGCTATAAGTGGAAGTGGGGGTGGGGAGGGGAGATCCAGAGAGTCAATAAACTTTTGTTGCCAATACTTTAGGGAATCAGACTTGTAATTAAAAAAATCAGACCAATCACAGCTGAAAGAGCCATCCCCATCTTTATAAGAAAGGGTACTCTGCAGTGTCCAAACTAGTCCGATTAGGTAGTGAAAGGTCTAACATCAAGTTATGGTACAATGTCTAATTTGCATTTTTATAGAATAATTTAAAAATTAAGTTCATGAAGTCAGAGGAGAAAATGTCATTTGTTAGCTTAATGCTATTTTTTCCTATAATAATAACTGATGTTTAGCAGTATTTGTTGCTGTTCAGTCGTGTCTGACTCTTTGTGACCCTGTTTGGGGTTTTCTTGGCAAAGATACTGGAGTGGTTTGCCATTTCCTCTTCCAGCTCATTTTATAGATGAGGAACTGAGGCAATCAGGGTGAAGTGACTTGTCCAGGGTCACACCGGGAGTAAGGATCTGAGGCTTGATTTCAGCTCATGAAGATGAGTCTTCCTGATTCCAAGCACAGTGATCGAGCTGGCACATAGTAGGTACTGTATAAATGCCCTTCCCTTCCCCACTTTATAGTTAGCAAAGCCCTTTACTTACATTATTTCATTTGAGTTTCACAATCACCTTATCAGTCAGATGATATAGGTATTATTTTTCCCACAGTACAAATGAAGTTGAGAGATGTATAGTAACTTTTCCATGGCCACATAGACACATCCATTATTAAGTATCAGAGGCAGAATTTGAACACAGGCCTTTTCCAGCACCCTATCCACTAGTCCATGGTAATGGTAAACCCTTTCTAACTTAAAAATGATCACTGTGAAGTGTTTCCTTACTCCTAGCCTACCATGAAATCAGTCATTACTTCTCTAGGAAAGTTTTTTTCCTACTATTGAATACAGATGAATTAATTAACATCTATATACTGCTGTATTCTACAATATGGGCAAACTGTACCTCACTGGAATCCAAACTACAAAAGGTTTGTTTTTATTTTATTTTTCTCAATTACATGTAAAAATAATTTTTTAAATTAATTTTTTATAATTTTTGAATTCCAAATTCCCTCCTTCCTTCCTTCCCTGAGAAGGCAAGCACTTTAATTTAGATTATACACGTGCAGTCATGCAAACATATTTCCACATTAGCCACGTTGCAAAAGAGAACACACACCAAAAGACAAAACATAGACAAGAAAAATAAAGAAAGCAAAAAAGTATATTTCATTATGCATTCAGATTCCATCAGTTCTTTCTCTGGAGACAGATATTATTTTTTATCATAATCCTTTGGAATTGTCTTGTATTATTGTATTGCTGAGAAGAGCTAAGTCATTCACAACTGATCATCATACAGTATTGCCGTTACTATATACAATGATTTCCTGGCTCTGCTCATTTGGCACTTTGTATCGGTTCAAATAAGTGTTCCCAGGTTTTTCTGAAACAATCCTGCTCATTATTTCTATTAGAACAACAGTATTACATCACAATCATATACCACAACTTGTTCAGCCATTCCCCAGTTGATGGGCATCCCCGAAATTTCCAATTTTTTGCCACCACAAAAAGAGCTGCTATAAATATTTCTGTGTATATAGGACTTTTTCCTTTCCCTTTGATTTCTTTGGGATACAGACCATGTAGTGGTATTACGGAGTCAAAGGCTATGCACAGTTTTATAGCCCTTTGGACATAGTTCCAAATTGCTTTCCAAAATGGTTAGATGAGTTCACAACTCCACCTAGAGAGCATTAGTGTCCCACTTTTTTGATAGTTTTGATTTCTTCTTCTGAAAACGGCCTGTTCACATCATTTGACCATTTATCAACTGAGGAAGGAATTAATATTTTTATAAATTTGACTCATTATGTATTTGAGAAATGAAGTCTTTATCAGAGAAACTTTCTGGAAATTTTCCCCCCAGTTTCCTGCTTTCCTTCTAATCTTGGCTGCATTGGTTTTGTTTCTGCAAAAACCTTTGAATTTAATGCAATAAAAATTATCCATTTTACGTTCTGTAATGCTTTCTATCTTGTTTGGTCATAAATTCTTCCTGTATCCATAGATCTGACAAGGTAAGTATTCCCTGTTCCCCTAATTTGCTTATGATATCACCCTTTATCTCTAAATCATGTATCCATTTTGACCTTATCTTGGTATATTATGTGAGATGTTGATCTATACCTAGTTTCTGCCAAACTGCCTTCCAACTTTCCCAGCAATTTTTATCAAAGAGTAAATTCAAAAAGCTCATTTTAGAAAAGTACCACAGGCCAAAACTGCAAAGACCCATGTTAGTAACTGGAATTTTTGCTTTCCCTCAAGTTAATTATAATTCTGACCTCTGAAATGATCATTTACTTCTTTTTTCTTCTATGCAGTCCCTATAGCTGAAGATAGAAGATAAGCTCTTTTTGAAAAATACTTTGAAGATATTTAATGTAGATATAATAATGATAGTTACAAATAATATTATTTATTTATTCCTCTAAATTCCAATCTTCCCCTCTCTTGCCACCACCTCAAACTTTAGAAGAGGAGAAGACAACCCCCTCCCTCCCAAAAAATCCTTTCAATATTCAAAAGTTCTTGGAACACGATAAGTTTCATAAATTTTTTAATAATTTCTTTGGAAATGCTAAATTTACTGTATCTATAAAATAAGCTAAAGGAGATTACAGATAAAACATCTTATAAGTGGTTTCTCCTGCTTACTGATTAAAGTAATTAGGCTGTTTGCTATTCAAAATGGAAAAAAAAAGAGGCCCTTGAAATCCCCCATCAGACTCATATTTGCTGCCCTCTCTTCCCACTCCCTCTGTCCCTTTTAGAACAAATTGTTGAACTCCCTCTGGTTTGGGGTTCTATAACAGATAATAATATTCCCTTGAACTCATGCCCTCTTCAAACTTGTAAATTCTCTTTGCTCTAGGTTTTGAGCAGAGATTCCACAATACATGTTTGATCTCTTCACGCTCCATTTTCATTCATCTTTCACACTCTCTATCGGTTGGGAAAATACAAACAGTGTGGTTCACTTTTAAGGTTAAGAACTGACAGTATCCATAAACATTTTTCACAATAAAAACTGATGTATCTGTTGCCAAACAGATGTCATGGGGGTTGGGGGTGGGGAGGGGTGGTAAAGATTGGGGAGAGTGGGAAGCCTTTAATTTCCTAACAATTTTTCTAATGCAGTAGACATGGTTAGAAAACCAATCCACAAACTGATGGAACTATTAATAAAGAATTGGGTTTATCTGCTCCAATAATTGAGACATTTCAGGGAGGTATGCACAACCTGAGAGAAATAAATGAGTACATAAAAGGATGGATAACTAACAAAGGGGAAAAAACCAGTCATCAGTTGTACACTATGAAATTTTCAGGTAATAATCATTTTAAAATGGTCACTCCCTTTTCTGAAGGAGTCATAGAAGCATTCAGAAGCACCTTTTGGCTTTTCTGCAGGCAGCTTAAAATGTGGCAGAGTCCCTGAAACACAGGAGAAAAAAAGGACCCTCAGTGTATGGTAGTGGAAGTCAAACCTTTTAACTTAAAAACCATGATAGCTAACATTTCTGCTGTGCTTTAAAGTTCACATTATTTCATTTTGGCTTCAAAATGACCCTGTGAACTAGGTTCTAGAAACATTTCACAGATGAGGAAACTGAGGCTCACTCAGGTAAAGTGACTTGCCCATGGTCACCTAACTAATAAAATGTATCCACCAAGGAAGTGCTATATAGATGGTGAAATGAGTCATTTAGAACAGAATATGGACAGGCAGGCACAGGTGCTTCATATATGACTGTTGAATGAATGAATGCCTCGGCCTCTATTAAAATGAGGAATATTTTCTTTTTGATCTTGACAACATTCAGTACATTTCTAAAAAGTCAGACAGCAGCCTCTCTTCTTGTGAACTGGTAGATCTGGGGGCTTCTTTCCTCTATTCTACAGGAACCTTTTGAAGTTTTCCAGCTCTCAGTCCCTGCATGGCAAAATGTTAACTAATTCATAATTTCTAAGACATTTTTTCATTCATTTTTGAAAGGAGATAGCATATTAAAACTCTTTCTCTAGCTAGCATCAGGAATTCTCAAGAATGACCATAATGGAGAAGAAAGGAGTTCTTCTTTGAAGTTGGAATGAATATGCCAGAAAAAGCAATGGATACTGAAAAAAATAGTCTCGAGAAGTGCATCTCTTTGCTTCCCATCATGTGTTACAAAGGATGAAGTGGCCCTCTTCAAATAGTAGGAGTCTGCCAGTTGGCCCAACCAGCAGCATTCCATTACAGAGATTAAAACCAACTTTATGATTGTGGTGCAAATAATAAAGGGTCTGGCAAGGTTTCCTTCCAAAATAAAAGCTCATTTATTTTTTGAGGTATATAATTTGGTTGTAAATGTTTTCTTTGGGCCAAAATATCCCAGATTGGGTTTTAACCTGGAACACATCACTACTTTGCTTGAGAAGAATGGAGTCCATGTGGTCCATCCACATCGATCCACTTGGGACATGGAGGGTTTAAAGTCTAGCTTACTCTTCTTCATGAGCCTTCCTGGCTGGTCTTAGTGTGGTCCAGTGGGTAGAGCATGAGTCTAAGAGGCAGGAGGCTGTGAGTCTAGACTGAGTTCACTGAGCTGCTATATGAACTTGGGTAACATTAAAATTCTTTGGCTCTGACTTTCTTCTCCATCTGAAAAATGGGTATTCCATCACTTGTTCTTCGTTCACAATTATGTTGTGAGTCACTGCTTCATGAGAACAAGGAGAAGGTGACCACCTTGATCACTACATTAGCCTGATCTTTCCAGTCCTTTTGTGTTCATGTTTTATTGATTTTTTAAAAGTCATCCAGCAATGACTAATATTTGTAGAAAACCACAGCCAAATTCTGCCTTGGGTTGTGTGGGTGGCTTGCTGTGACTTCAATGGGGGCTGACCACACACATTTGGGGTAGAATTTGGCCCATAATGTTTAACCAATCTCACCCAGACATAAACAAATTCTTTTACCTCTCTAAGTAGCTCAAGAAAATAATTGCTTTTTCTACTATATCATGTTTGTCAATTGTCCTGCTCTCCTAACAAATTTTTTTTTACCTCCTAAAATCTCCATCTGTACATTTGTGTTATAGCTGCCAAGAGAGCCAGATGCTTCATATATATATACATATAAATACAATATATCATCATATTGTTTATGTATATTTATATATAAAACAATAATATATTCTGTATATAATACAATGTAATGTATAATGTTATATAATATATAATATGATATATATTATGTGTATATGTATATACAGAATGTGTATATATGTATATATTATATATGCGTGTATGTATATATGTATGTGTGTCTGTGTACATATATACACACACACCGACTTTTCCAAATAACTGCTAATGCAGACTTAGATTGAACACAATGGTTAATGCCATCAGAAAGAATAAAACAATTTCCTTTAAGGTCTTCAAAAACTGTCACCCCAGAAGTGGGTTTGAGAAAAAGACAGAAAAAGGGATAGGTGAGTGGGGGTAAGGGAAGGAAAAAATTTCCAGTTAACCTGAAGTGTCAGTGAAACCCAAGTGGAAATTGGACTGTTCCCTATAGCTCTGAAGCTCTGCTCCACAGAGCAATTCTCAAGAGTTTCATTTATTGTATGATCACCCACTGGGAGATGACAGGGGAGTGGTCTCTCCAGAACTGAGCTCCTCCAAGGCCTGACCCCAGAGCAGTATGTCAAGCAAAACGTTACACTAAAAAATAGCTCCCTGCGGAGCATGGAGGTCTCACTGCTGAGATTAATGGTCAAACAAAGTTGACAAGATTCTATCATTTTCCAATTAATCATGGTCCCATAAGAACTATTCAATCTGGCAATCAGCTTTTGGGATAATCACCTGATTCGGATGAATAATTTGAGTTCTATGGCTAAAAATTCAATTATTGTCATGATAAATAATGTAACAAAGGAAACCAAGTGAGGATGTGCTTAAGAAATAAAGGATCACCAGGGTTAGCTCACAAAGAATTTTGTTAATATCAATCAAACAGACAGTGCTGGCCTTTGTCTTTAAGTAAACTAATGACTGGAATTATTCAGTAAGGTCCCTTGGGAGTTAAATTCAGCTGTAAAAGGTCCCTGATGAATGCTGAAGTCACCTCCATGTAGCCCACCTGGTGCTTTGGTATAGCAAGAAAGATGGAATGCAAGATCACTCCATATTGGGAAACCACAATGCTGATGCATCATGAATAGCTCATAGAGGGAGTATCAGCTTTAACTCAGAATCAAACCCACAAAAGCAAAGAATTCAGACCATGAGTGTTTAAAATGTCATTGTGTTTGTGGTTGTAGGGTTTTAGTCTAAGAGTTTGATAGTCTACAGAGATAAAAGTGATTATAAAACAAAATGGAAACTCTTCTTTTAAAAGGACATGATTCTGCCCCTATTTAATGCTAATGGCTCAAACTACCTTTCATTAATTGTGAAGTTTTTATCCCAGTGAGTTTTTTTAAACCTTCTTATATCTCAGTTTCAAAAGTGTATGTACATTGGAAACCATCTGTTGTTTTGAAGGTTGTTTTCAACAGTCTGGATTGCAGTTTCCAAGAAGCAATCATTTCCTTGCATCCAGGTGACCTTTTAAATGCTAAAATAAAAAAAAAACCAAAAGCTCCACTCCTACCCCACAAAACACCAAATGCACTGCTTTATAGAAGTGTCCATGGTTCTATTTATGCCAGCTTGCAAATCCTGAGGTGACTGCAAAATGTCTAACCCAGGTGTAACACAAACTGTATGATGATTTTGTCACACAATCTAAAGTTAATAATGAAACAAAAAATGCAATTTAAATCACATTTCCTGGGCTTCTGGAAGTTTTTTTTTCCCCAGGTAAATGAAAAGGATAATTTATAGGAAACACAAAAATCAAATGTCCATGAAGTTGCTTCAATTGCTACCTGTCATATTCCTTTCTTTCTCCGAGAACAAAGAAAAGCGGATTTGGTAAAATTCAAGAGTTCCCAAGTGATTTTCCAGTGTCTTTCAAGGAATAGCACACTTTTACGTTTCACAATAAGTTGGAGTGGTTTGAGACTTATATTGGTGACAATATGAGAGACAGGGCCTGTAATTTCATTGATGGGAAACTCCCAGGTGAAGAAACTCTTTCTCCTAAATCTGTCAGCACCTTTTCTGCAATTTCTAATCTTAAGAGACATGCCTTAGGGGCAGCTAGGTGGCGCAGTACGTAGAGCACCAGCCCTAGAGTCTGGAGGACCTAAGTTCAAGCCTCCTCTGACACCTGACACTAGCTGTGTGCCCTGGGCAAGTTGCTTAACCCCAATTGCCTCCCAAAAAAACAAAAACAAACAAACAAACAAAAAGACATGCCTTAAATGACAATACTCCTTTTAACAACCAGGCAACCTGCCTACTGACAGACAGAATTTCAAGGTAGCTAAGTGAGTTTTGCGGGGAGTACAGGACAAAGGGTTGGGAGAATTAGGTTCTAGTCTCAAGCCTTGTAATTACCTCCCCATATAACTTTGGGAATGCCTCTTAAGCTTCCTGTCTGAAAAGATCACAAGATCATGGGTACCCAGACTCAATGCTAGGAGCATCCTCAGAAACCATTAGTCTAAACCTCTCATTTTATAGTTTGCTTCATCAGGTTTTTTGGTGGAACAAATGAGACAACAGAAGTCAAAGTCCTTTGAAACGTCTATTTATTTGATACCTTCTCTATAGAAGGCACTGTGGAAGATGCACTGAGGGATTCAAGAAGAATAAGAAATAGACCCTGCCCGGAGGGAGCTTACAATCTAGTAGGGGAGATGAAAAATGTTCAGCACACTTATTTAGCTTCAGGCACTTGTCATTTCATTTGTATGGGGGGAAGGGAAGAGTAATCTTCCATTGATACAGCTCACAATCACTGTATCTTAATGGATAATCTTTAAGTTGTTATTGCCAAAAAAAATCTGTCACTCTACAGCCAAGTTGGTATTCAGCCTCCATGAACTTACTTAAGCTCATCTTCAGATAGCAGTCCACAGCACGACCCATATTTAAGGCCTTCCAAAGCTTTTATTCCACTGACATTACCTTTAAACCAGGGTCACCTCCAAGTCACAGTGATGAAATCAGAATAGGATTTCAGGAGGGTGGGGGGGGCACAATACACAAATAACCATAAAACAAAGCACTAAGAGAGAAAGAGATTTCTTTTGGGTAGGGAGGGGTGGATGATCAAGGCTTTGCGGATGAAGTAGCATTTAAGCTGGGCACTGAAGGAAGGGTAGGCTTTTAAGAGATTGAAAAAGAGTAGAAGGACATTCTAGAGCTAAAGGAACAGTATCAAGAAAGGCATGGAAGTGGGAAAGTGAGGAATGTGTTCTGGGAGCAAACAGTCCATTTTGACAGTAATGAAGGGAGTAAGGGGGGAAAAAGGAAGGAATCATTTATTAAGTGCCCACTATGTATGTGCTGGGCATTGTGCTAAGTGCTAAACAAATGTTATTTCATTTAATCCTCACAACAATCCTGGGAGGGAAGTGCTATTATTATCTCCATTTTTCAGTCTAGGAAACTGAGGAAGACAGAGGACAAGGCTTGTTCAGTCACACAGTTAAGTGTTTGAGGCCAGAATTGAATCCAAGTCTTCCTGATTCCAGGCCCAGCGCTCTAT
Source organism: Vombatus ursinus (assembly GCF_900497805.2). NCBI lineage: Eukaryota > Metazoa > Chordata > Mammalia > Diprotodontia > Vombatidae > Vombatus > Vombatus ursinus. The sequence goes on from NW_020954619.1 coordinate 12,033,464, forward strand.
TGACTCTACCACCAAGCCTTCTCTAAAGGCAATATAAGTTAAGGGGACTAGTAGGATAAAAGGCTAGGAAGAAAAATAGGGGCCATATTGTGAAAATTCTTGAAAATTCTTGGCAGGCAGCAAAGAGTCTCTGACCGCTTTTCAGCAGGGGAGTAAAAAGATCAGAGTTATGCCTTAGAAGGATAAATCTAGCTATGCTATATAGCATGCACTAGAAGGAGAGAAGATTGGAGATGGGACAACCAATTAGAAAGCAATAGAATAAGTTAAAGGTAATTCAAAATCCGATACAAATTCAGGGTATTATTAATTGGGACACAGGTAGTGGTGGTCCAGACCTGTGATTTTAATCAATGGGAACCTCTGACAAGAAAACTCCTTCCACCAGTGTAGGCTGGCACATTGTCTAGGACACTGAAGAATGAAATGACTTACCATGGGTCACACAACTACTATTTGTCAGAGGGAGAACTTCAATACTGGAGTCAGGCCTTTTTGACTCCAAGGTTGGCTTTCTATCTATTCTGCCATATTGCTCCAGATATTATTATAATTATGAATTATAATCTTAATAATTGTTATTACTGTGATCATCACCTCAGGGTCTTGAAATAAAAATCATAATAAAGCGAATCTTCAAAGGAATGGTAGTAATGAAGGCATTTACTGACACAGGGACAGGGAAATGAGAGATTCTGGAACATTAAGTCTGAAAATCCAAGAATCCCTATTCAGAGCTGTGATTTTTCACTTTGAGTTTCAAAGCAAATCTCATTTTTTTTTAAGGAACTTTTCATAAAAAGAAACTCCCTTCCACCACCGCTACCATCCCCTTTTCTTTCAATGTTTCCTAGGGCTGATTAAAGAAGCATGACTTGATTTTCAATTTCAAACGTCTGGGGGTATGGGGGCATTCCAGTAGACTACAGACAGGAAATGAATACCATACACACACCCAACAAGGCAGATGCTTTTGAATGTGACACTTAGGTAAAAGAAAACTATCTTTTTTACACATCTTTCTCTTTTATTCCTGTTTTTATTTTTTCCCTTTGTAGGTATTTCTTTGGGAAATGTATTCTTGGGATAATAATTCATTTTTCAAATTCATTAGTATCACTAGAGATTTGAAATTACCTGGATAAGGACTAAATTTTAAATAGATTTTTTTTTAAAGAAAACTGGACAGTTCACTTGCCCCAGAGCTATGGAATCATGAAACAAAGCAACATGTTTGTCAGTAGTATAAACTACCATTTTATCTTTTAAATATATTTCCATGAAGATGGTTTGCTAAATCTTTTCTCTTGTTCTTGTCTCTGAAGAAATCTATATGCCAAAATTATTCTATGCAAAATTTGCAGAAAAAAAGCTTATAAGATTTATAGATCAGTTCTTTCTTTTTTGACAATAACCTGAAATGGAATTTCTTTTTTGGCCATTACAAATTGTTATTATTTTCAGTGTCTATTGAGTTTTGTATTTTCTTGACACTTTTATAATATCTATTTCTATCATAGGCACATCTGCTTTCCTCCCCAAGTTGTTGGCAGTGCCAGATCAAATATTTGGATTCAAGCCTGTTTGAACTCTTTTTTAAAGAATAAATTTAACCTCTATTTTTTTCCTTCACTTGGCCTTATTCGTGGCTCTATTATTCCTTTTAAGTGAAAGATAGAGATTACAAGCCAATTTCTAAGTTTTCCTTTTAAATATGAGTTGTTTTGCTAGTTGGATTGGACAAAGGTGCCTTCTAAACCACAGGGGAGATAATCGCACTGGAGCGTTACAGTTGTGGAAATCAATAGTGATACTGGTCATGCTAGTGCTGACATCAGTCTTCGGTTCTGTCCAAAGTCCCACTTAAGTTAATTAATCCCTGCTTGTAATCCGGATACTTCTAAGAACTATGCCATGGGCTTCTCTGATGGACCTAAGTTAACACTGGCTTCAATGTAAACTTTTTCCATCTTACTCCCCTTTTTAGGTAGTCTATAATCCATTGACACTGGTCTCCAATGGCTGTGGCCTCCTTGCTTTTTCTTGAACACCGCACTCCGTCTTTCAGTTCCGTAGATTTTCACTGGCTTTCTCCTCTAACTTGTATTTTTCCCTCATCACCTCTGCCTCCTGCTTCCCCTAGCTTCCTTCAAGTCTCCCCTAGACTCCCACTTTCTGCAAGAAGCTTTTCCCAGTCATCCTTAAAGCTAGTACCTTCCCTCTGTGATTATCTCCAGTTTATCCTGTGTATATATATATATGTATATATATATATATATATATGTATAAATACACAGTTATTTGTATGTTGTCTCTACCACGAGACTGTAAGCTTCTCGAGGACCACAGCTGCTTTTTGCCTCTTCTATGGGGATACCCCCAACATTTGGCATAGTGCTTAGCACATAACTGAAGATCAGTAAACACTTCTTGAGTTGAGTTGATTTGTTAAACTGGACTGTACACCTGAGTTCCTCTTTTGTAAAAAGTCTGCACTAGGGAAGTGATGAGAGGGAAGAAGTAGAAATACATCATGTAGGCCTAGGGCAAGAGCTGGTTTTAATAAGAAATAGGATCAATAAGACTGAAAGTCACATGAAATTTTCAATGCCTAAAACAATCTACTAAAAGAAAAACAATAAGAGAACAATTAGGCGTAGCTCAGCATCAACTAGATAGATGCTAACAAGTTACCATGACCAAAAAATAACTATATAAATATTTCAGCAAATGTAGCTTTTGACCTCAATTATCTGAATTATTTGTGTAGGTGAACCCAGCCAGACCATGGCCGAATTGGCAACAGTAGATTTAGCCAAGGGGCTAAATTTCATACATAAAAAATGAGATGAATGGAATGTCAATTTGGATGCACCCAAATAAAGAAGATATATAATCCTCAAGGAATCTAGTCTTTTGGTTAAGGCAATGTGGTGTAGAGGAAAGATCACTGTATTGGGAATCAGGAAACTTATTTAGTCTTAATTCATTAACTAACTATGTGATCTAGGTCAAGTTGCTTTATACTCTGGGTCTCAATTTAATCATTTATAAAATGGGGGGAGGGAAGGCATGAGACTAGATTAGCTCTTTAGGTACCTTCCAATAATGAAATCATATGGTTCTATGGTTTGGTACAGTGCAGATTTCACTGTCCTGGTTTAAATGGGTTCTAATGAACACCTGCTATATTACTTATATATGCTATGTATTCCAAAAATTGTGTACTTATTAGTACTGTATTTATTTAGTATTAAATAAGACTTAATAAAGCTGGCTTACATTTATATAGTGTTTTTCAATTCTTAAAGGGTTTTCCTCACAACAACCCAGTGAGATAAGTAATAATTTGATTTTACAGATGAGGAAACTGAGGGAATCAAGATTAAGTGAATTGGCCAGTGTAAGAAAATCAGTAAATGTGCCAGGATCAGGAAGCTAGTAAATGTTAGAGCTTAGGTTTCCTGATTCTGAATCTAATACTCATTCCACCATATCATGAATATTTTCTTCTCTACAAACTATTTCAGGGGCAGTCAGATGGCGAAGTGAATGCAAGAAAACTCACCTGAGTTCAAATCTGACCTCAGACACTTGGTAGCTTTGTTACCTTGAGCAAGTCACTTTACCCTGTTTGTCTCAGTTTCCTCATCTGCAAAATGAGCTGGAGAAGGAAATGGCAAACTACTCCAGCATCTTTGTCAAGAAAATCCCAAATGGAGTCACAAAGTTAGACATGACTAGGAAAAAAAACCACGAACAAACTATTTCATGCTCATTAGCACTTAAGAAAATACTTTGTAAAAGTTAAAAAAGAATGTGTGGGGGGAATGGAGTGGTGACAGTAGTTTGAAATTCTAGGCTCTCTAAACTGCTTCCCCAGCTGTCAGGGTAGAGAAGGGTAGTCCTCTTGACATGTACTCTGAGCCTGAAGGAGGTCATGTGTGAATGACCCCGGGGTCTTCCAAACTCACCCCATTATACTACATGGTATGGCTTTAGTAGGCAAGATCTTATATCAGCAGGACAACAGGGTCAGGAGGTAAGTAGACAAACACAGCCGTGTGCAGATGTTTGAGTAGGACTTGATAAGAAATAAGAATCAAGCCATGAGTCTTTGTAATGAACATAATTGATGCTGAATCCCAGGTTAAACTAGACTGTACCCAAGGATTTCCCTGATGGAAAAACTACACTACCTAAATGATGAGTGGTGAAAAAAGCAGAAATGTATCATCTAACGCAAAAGCTGGCTTTGATAAGAGAAATGAGACTGAAAAGTCTCATGACACTTTCAACTCTTGTAGTAACAATACAATCATAGCCATCCAAACCCATCTGGACAGGACTGTGTAACTTATTCTTTAAAATTTTCAAGGGTGATGATGAAACATGCTACCCATTTCCTAACAGAGAGGTGCTGAATTTAAGAAGACTGAGGCTTGTTTTTTTATATAGCCAATGTAGGAATTTGTTTTACTTGACTTCATATATATATATATATATATATATATATATATTTTTTTTTTACAAGGGATCTGTTTTCCATTTTTCCCCTAATGGCAGGGTTGGTAGAAAGGAGAGAAAAAATATTTTTGTTAATTAAAAACCAAATTTAATTTTAAAAATTTCAGGGTGGTGGTGGTGGAGTAGGCAGTGTAGCATTCTAGAAAGAGCACTGGCCCGGGAATCCAAAGACCTGGGTTTTAGTGGTGATACTCCTGCTGACCAGCTAATGAGTTCTTTGGTGAGTCATTTTATCTTTTGCTCCTCATTTTCCTTATCTCTAAATGAAGGAGTTGAGCAAATTCTAAGGACCTTATGATGTCCAGGAGCCTGTGAGATTCTGTAACCTCTCTTGGTAAACAAGGTATTAGATTTAGGATCTTATCTAAGAAATGGGACAGGATTTCAATCATTAGGCCAAGACACAGATTACATACAGTGGCATGGCTATAATACTCAAGAACATCTAGACCATCCAGTGCTAAAAAACTATGAAATTTGGGGTTATAGGGTTGAACAGATCCTCTCATGAAATAAAAGTTACCAAGGAAGTGCTCTCTCTGGACTAAAAAGGAAGGCCTATGATGTCATTTTTGGCTGACCTCTTCCTTTAAAAAAAAAAAGAGTCTGTGTATTCCCTCTGTCTGTTCCTCCCATCCCAGCAGCCAACTCTATCTTATTGGCCCGTTACCACAATGTTTCTATTTGCATGGTACTCTAAAAAGCATGAAAAACCCAAACCAGAAGGGGACACTCCTGTCTTAAAAAGCAACAAAAATGGTAAAGATGCCAACAAACTAAAAGATCTCAAGCTTCCCTGAGCAATGGGTATAATGCTTCACAAAAAATAAATAAAAATTTTAAAAGGAGGGATAGGGGAGATTTCTGATTAGCAACTCTAACTTTTTAACATGTTTTTTCCTATTAAGATATTATTATAGATATATAATAAATGCAATATGTTTAATATAATATATAAATTATAAAAGATATAAACATAATATATAAATATGTGTGTTAAATATTAATATTATATTTAATATGATATATAATAAAATAATAGCTAACAGCTATATTCATTTTAAGATATTTTTTATTTGATCCTCACAACAACCTTGTGAGATAGATGCTGTTGTTATTATCCCCCTTTTACAGATGAGGAAACAGAGGCTCAGATAAACGAACTGACTTGCTTATGGTCACTTTGGTAGCGTTGGGGCCAGGATTAGAATAGAGGTTCTCTCCATTTCAAATCCAATGGTCTTTTCACTAGAACACATTATCTCCTCAGCCCAGCTCTTATTAACATTACTAAGGTAAGGACAAATTTTCCTTTAAAAGAACTTTCAGAGCAGAGTCTCTACCAAGCATTAGAAAACTGTGGTCCTTACCCCCACCTTTGCAACTTAACACACCTTGTGACTGGCCAAGTCACTTTAGCCCTCTATGCCTCAGTTTCCTTGTCTGAGGAATTTGGGACAGTTACTCTCTAAGGACCCTTCCAGCACAGCAGGGATTAGATTCTATGACCTTTGCCCTGAAAAGTAGTAAGCTTCGATGTCTATTTGTTTTGAACTTTATTTCTATAGGGAAATGCAACAGAGACCAAATTCCATTCCCATTGGCAGTGTGAGAATGCATATGGAAAGACGTAAATTCTACCTCACTGCAATCAGTGCATCTTTTAAAAAGGGTGTGTGTCTACCCATGTAATAGGAAGAGAGGGAGGGGGATGGGAAAGAGCCTGAAAGAAGAAATGATGAAGCAGCATGCCATCTGGTTAAATGGAATCCCTTCCATCTGGAACCCAGCATGTTGCAAACACTAAGAAAACAGATGCCCGATGGATGTGCTGAACATTTCCAATGAGAATGGATCGTCTTAACAGGTCTCTTGTGTAGAGAGACCCATCTCCTCTCAAGGGCCTGAACCAGGCAGAGTAAAGGAGCAGTGTTTGAACGGCCCAGCCCCTTAGAAATCGGAGTTGAAAATGACTTAACATGTCATCCTCTGTAAGGTTCTGTCAGTGCAGGATTAGTCTCCACCACAAATTGTGACCCAGCCAAGATCCACACATATATCTCTTTCCATCTTCCTACCTAATGTTCTCTCTCGTACACTCTCACTTCTGTTTCAGAGGACAGAATGACTTTAAGAATGTGATACTCTGGTAAGAATGGAATCGTGCCCAGAATCATGGTTGCATCCTTTTAGCATGACAAGCCTAAGATTGCAAGCATTTTCCCCTGGGAGTGAATTTCCCCTTGTCTCTGATCCTCACTTCCTAAGGGAGAAAGAGAAATAAAGAGAAACAGGGGCTGCTTAATGAAGGAGGCAGTGTGGTACAATGGAAAGTGTACTGGCTCTGGTGTCAAATGTTCAAATCTTGTCTCTGATGCTTATTAGCCCTGTGACTTCCGACAAATCCCTTAATCTCCTTAAGCCTCAGTTTCCTTATCTGTAAAATAAGGCAGTTGAACAAGACCTCCTCCGAGTGTCTTGCCAGCTCCATATCTATGGCTCAGTGAAGAAGTTCCACAGCTTTTCTTATTAGTCATATTCCATTATCCATTAATTAATCAATTAATGCTGCTTCCTGGAAGTCCTTCCCTTTCCCCATCTAACCAAATCTTCCCTGGCTGTAATTTGCAATCCAGTCTATTTCTCCTTGGTTTTCTATGGAGAAGGAAAACACCTGGTTGGAATTTAAAATAACTTTCTGTATTTAAGGGCAGTATCAGTTTTGCTTTTTAAATAAGTGAATTGTATTGATGACACCCAATTAGACTGTGGTCCATCATGTTCCACAGATCTTTTTTTCTGCTATACTTACAGTTGGCTAGTCTTTCCCCTTTTCTGTATCTTTGCTTGGTGTCTTTTCTTCTTAAGTGAACTACCTCACTCTCATTCCAATTGAATTTTATTATGTTTTAAAGGAAAAAACAGATTGTTTCTGTCATTTAGCCAGGCCAATTTGCTAGTCTTCAAAATGTTAACAAACTTAAGCTTCATCTCTATTCTTCCTGGTTCCCTACCATACCACCCAATACCCTTAAATGACTGAGGCCTGGCTAATCTTATTATTTCAGTTGTCTCAGTGATTGATGGGAATCATTACAAGATCAATTTGGCTGTAGTGATAGGAATTGATAGTGTGAATGGCTGAAACCATCAAATTAGCTATTGTCTGTTCTGGCTTGGAGACTGTGTAAAGCCATCATTGTGGTGTCATTTATAGTCAGAGGGGATGTCGAGATGCCTGGGCCCATATCTGGCTGTGTTGTTAGATGTGACCTTCAGAAAAGTCATGTGCTAGGTGATTCAGCTTCTCCAGCTGAGTATAAATAAAAAATGCTCAATCATTTGTAAATGGTGGACTCCAAATCATATACAGGATAACAGAAAGAAGGCAAAGATAAATTTAAAAAACAAAACAGACAAGCATAAAGATGAGAAGGTCTTAGTTGCAAGAAAGAGAAACAGAGGTTTAGGGATCTTCTTCCTGGGATCACTGTGCCTGCTATGTTGGACATTATTCTCTCTCCAATTTTTAATGAATGCAGATTCGTTGTTTCTGTGTTATGGGGGTCCTAATCTGCCTCTGTGCCCAAGTTCTATTGTTAAAACATCAAAGACCAACTGCTGGCTGAGATACAGTCCATATGAAAAGAGTGACCAGTGAATTTACTGCTTGACTTCATTCCCTTTAAATGGAACAGGCCCCATGGTCCTCTTTCAAAGCCCAATCATGGACATATATCTTCTTTATAGGACATCATGTACAATAAAGTGAAGCAATAACTTCTTTTTGTTAAAATAAAGAATACCTTTGAGACTCCTATGAGATGAACATTCCATTTAATAAACATCACTGTGGTTACACATTCTCAAACTCTCCTAGCATTCTAACCAGAAGTCCTAGCCCCTTGCATTCTACATGATCATTTTCCTGTACTAATTAAGTTATATTTTGGGACTTCAACCCCATTCCTCTGACTTACCTTGTTTCAGGACAGAAACAACTGAATGACTTCAGCATCACTGAAATAAAGCAAACTGAGTTCATATCCCCACTAATCATTAACTGACTTGTGACTACTCTACTTATGGAATAAACATTTTTATTGAGAGCCAAGTCTATTTTTAAGGGCTGGGATCAGTTACACACAGCACCACCAATGTCCACAAGGACATCACTCCTTCATTTAAGACCCTTGAATTCTGAAATCCCAGGAGATTTTTAAGTATTTACAGATGCTAGCACTGTGGGCAATCATTGGTTTCTGTATTGAAAGGAAACAGAAGAACTTCAGTCCTATATTAAAGGAAAGGCAAAGTTGATTGTATATAAGTGAAAATCCACTGTAACATAAATGACTACTTCAGAATGGCATGGGGACCCCCAATGCAGGCTGATAATGGTCTTCAATAAAAACCACTCAGCTGGTCACCACCGGGCTACCCCAGGACTACTCTTTTGGTGACCGAATCACTTATCAGCACAGGGGAAACTGAATATTTAAAATAATAGCAAATTCATCCAGCCTCATCTAGCTTAGCCTTCTGCTCAATTCATTATTCTGGAAAAAATTCAGTTCTGCATACCTTGCTTTAAATAGGCTAAATAATGAACAGATATTTTCTTCTCTCCCGTCACAAATCACATACTGTCTGAAAACCTAGTCTCACAGCCGAGTCTAGACTTTCGTGGGGTAAATCACCTATTAGAAAAACACCTGTTAAAAGAAGTAGTTTGGTGAATTTAAAAAAAATCCAGCAACAAGAAGAGGTCACTTTACTTCATTTAGAAATGCAACAAAATCACAAGAACATAATAGTAATAACAGTAAGTTCTGAATGACAGATGATAAAACGCTGGATGAGAATTTCAGTAAGACAGACTGTTTCTGCACACTGTCTATCAAACCTAGTAATTTAAAGGTGAATGGAAGAAGGAAGGAAGGAAAGAAATAAAGAAAGGAAAAGAAAAGAAAGAAATCTGCCCAGAAGTTATTCACCATATTTTTCACACACTAAGCAAATGCCCTATTGAGATGTATTTGGTTGCAGTAAGCACCTAACAAATTATAGTTCTAGTACTGTAGATCACATTTTCTATTTTAGTTTTAGTTTTTCTATATACCTATAGCATATCTGCTGGCCTTTTAAATTGAATTTGGGCCTGGAGCCTACAGTTGGTATTGATAGCTCCCAGGACATTTCCTAATGGGCTTATTGCTAGTTTCTCGGTGCAAAATTGGGATTCCCCTGACACCATCACGAAGCTGGGTTTATAGTGGCCTTGGGGCAGGCTTGAATATTAAACCTGAAAATACACTGCTCCTGCCACCTCCTCCTCCCCTTACAAAAACCTTTGGAAGGAGTCTCTTTGTGGGTTTATTAATAATAATAGCTACCATTTATATAATGCTTTAAAGTTTGCAAAGTACTTTGGGGGAGGGGAAGGAAACAAGCATTTGTTAAGCACCTAGTATGTACCAAGGTACTAAACAAATAGTTTTGTTTGAGCCTCATAACACCCTTTCTCCACTGTACTACTGAGCTGCCTCTAGCTTTATGGATATTATTTCATGTGAGCTTAATAGTTAGAATTTATATAGCACCTTAAGGTTTACTAGGTGCTTTACAAATATTATCTCATTTTATCCTCACTACAATCCTGGGAGATAGGTGCTGTTACTGCCCCCATTTTACAATTGAGAAAACTGAGACAGAAAGAAGTTATGTGACTTGCCTGAGGTCATTCTGCTAGTAAGTATCTGGATTTGAACTCAAATCTTCCTGACTCCAGACCCAGTGCCACCGTGTAGATGGCTAGGGGCTACAAATATAAATAAGACACCGTCCCCATATGATGGTTAAGTTCCTTTCCTATTAAATTCTAAGTGTTAGAGAGAAAGGGAATGTGTCTTCTACTTTGTAGTTTCCTCAAAACAATTCTGTGAATTAAGTACTATTATTATCATCACTATTTAATGGATAAGGAAGTGGGGCTTAAGTGGTTAAGTGACTCATTCAGGGTCATACAACTGTCTAAGGCAGGTTTGAACTCCAATCTTCCTAATTCTAATCTCCACTTATCAGACAATGGTCCTGTAAGGAAAATGCTTGGTAAATTACAAAATGTTATATGAATGTGAACTATTATTATTAATAACTTTTATCAAATAGAAATAACAAATCACACTTACATAGCACTCTCCCACTCTCACTCCTTTGAGGTAGGTAGTAAGAGTATCCACATTTTGCAGATGAAAAAACCGAGGATTAGCCTCTAAACTTTGTGGATTCTACCACAACACTGTATTCATCCATCCTCCTCCTCTCCAGTCATATGGTCACCAACCTATTTGGGACCTTCCTCATCTGTCACCCGGACTATTACAATAGTCTCCTAATTGATCTCCCTGCATCATTTCTCTCATCCCCTAATCCATTCTTACTAAGCTTCCAAATTAGTATTCCTAAAGCACAAGTTTAGCCATGTCACTGCTGTGTTAAGTGGTTTCACTGGTTCTTTAATGTCTCTACTATAAAACACAAACTTCCATTGAGCATTCAAATCCCTTCACTGCCTTTCCCTTTCCTATCTTTCCAGAAACTCTATGGTCCAGCTAGACTGGCCTGTTTGTAGTTCCTCACATGTGACAGTCCATTTTACATCTCCATCCTTTTCCCAGGCTGTCCGCCACATCTAGAATGCATTCTCTTCTTTCTTTTCACCTTTTGGAATATGTAACTTCCTTCAAAGCTTGGCTCAGAGGGTCACTTCCCTCACCAGGCCTTTTGTTGTCCACCTAGTTGCCAGTTAACTCCTCCAAATTACTTTGTATCTTCTTCTCTGTGTATCTATTGCTATCCCTTCCAGTCAATTGGAAACTCCTCAAGACTGGAGGGATTCTGTGTCTCCATTTCGTGGAGCAGTAACTGGCACATAGCAGACCGCTTACAACACCTGCTGCATTGACTTAGATGATCTGAAGTAGATCTGTAGACTCATATGAAGATTGCAGACTAAAGTTATACAGCCAAAAAGAGTAAGCAGCAGGACCTGAACCAAATTCTTCTGACTCTAAGTCTCATATTCCTTCTATCACACTGTGAGAAACTATAAAATAATCTGTTGTCTTCACAGATATTTCTTATACAAGGCATTCCCTCTGAAAGAGGGTGGGAAAATGTTTAAAACTATATTAAACTAAGCCCCAGGGTTGTGTTCACCTTTGCTGCTGTTCAATGTCCTACCTCTATGTAGGGTAACTAGGCAGCACAGTGGATGGAGTGCAGGGCCTGAAGTCAGGAAAACTCATCTTCCTCAGCTCAAATCTGGTCTCAGATACCTACTAGCTAGGTGACCTCGGGCAAGTCACTTAACCTATGTGCCTCAGTTCCTCATCTATAAAATGAGGTGGAGAAGGAAATGGCAAACCATTCTAGTATCTCTGCCAAGAAAACTCCAAATGGGGTCATGAAGAGTCATAGACTGAAAAACTCCACAAGAACCACAACACCTCAGTGCAGCTGATAGAATAGGCTGGTTATAGGTAGTAATTTTTTAAAAAAATATTAAGAGAGTAGAACTTGGGGCAGCTCGGTGGCACAGCGGATAGAGTACCAGTCCTGGAATCAGGAGGACTTGAGTTCAAATCCAGCCTCAGACACATAACACTTACTAGCTATGTGACCCCGGGCAAATCACTTAATCCCATTGCCTAGCCAAAAACAAACAAAAAACAAACAAACAAACAAACAAACAAACAAAACCAAGAGAGTAGAACTGTTATATTCTCTATAGACCCAAAAATGTCCTTTCCTTCATGGATGGTATTATCTGCTGCTGCTGCATAGACAATATGGGGTTAGCAATAATAGAGAGAGTACTATGGAAGTTGTTTTTGGGTAACAGAATGCATGGAAGGGAATATGCCACAAGCGTCTCCAAGGCCAGGAAGAACTAGTTAACACTGTTGGCTTGTTTTTCCTTCTGGCCAGTTCACAAATGACGCACACAAGTCTGTGTTTGGGGAGTTGATGTTGTGCTATATTTGTCAAGGAACCCTGGGCTGTCTGTTTCTGCAAATAGCAAATGTTCCCACTCACAGTTGGGGACTCCCCACCATTACCCATCCTGTCAACCAAAAACAACTGACCACATTTCAGTTTCTCCAAAGATAAATGACTCGTCACCTCCTAAAATGGGACTATATTAAGACTCCCCAAATTGCAGGTGTCACCCCTGACACTTGAAATTTGGGAATTCTCTTTATAACAGTCCTGGGAGAGATTATGACATCCCACCTCAGATATAGCCTGAAATACCTTTCTACCCAAATCACACTAATTTCACCCTTGTCAACCTACAATTCTGACATAAAGCTTTAGATGAGCCATCAAGGACTGAGATGAAACTCTGCCAATTGTCTCTATCCCTGGAAATTTCTCTATAACTTCACCACTCTTGTAGTTCTAGAGGCATAACTATTACCAAATAATATCCTTCACACATAAGGATAAATAGAATCACACAACATTACTAGGACATGTTTATTGAGTTGTTTCTATTGCAGTGGGGATGATCTTACCACATTTATCATCTTTTGGTAGGTATTTCAAAAAACGACTGGTAGGTTTAAGTTAGAAGAAGAGAAGCAGGTCATGAAAAGTAATAAAGGGAATCATAAGAATCACACTCTAACCTCCTGAATTGACAGGTATCATAGTAAAATGAATCAGTTTTATCCCATATGTTCACTGTTATTTATTAAGTACTTACAGAAAAAGGATAAGACTGAAGTATAATGAGAAGGGAAATAAAAACTGGTGATTTTTAAATTAATGAATCTCCCTCTCCTGCCCTTTCTCTGCACACAAAATAAGTTTAGGACTTTTAAACTGACACCCTTTTCCCTCCCCTAAACAAGCTCATGCTTTTTAGGGGATTGAGTATAGTAGAGATAAATAAGAAAAAAGCATCCTTGACTGCCACTGGAAGAGGTAATTTTAATATCATCTTTTTTCCCTTATCACACCCTGAGCAAGGCCTTCAAAAGAAAGATCTCCCTCAAGGAGAGGCAGAAATAAAAGAACCACAAAGATGATCAAAGGATTGTAAAGCAAGCCCACTGGTTACTTTGTTAATCTACAAAATGGGAAGATTTGCACTAACTATATAACAACGATTCTGTGAAAAGAACTGGGAGAATATAGAAGGGTTATTCATGATATTCAGATGGTATATATGGAAAGTCTTCATGAGAGGCTGGTATACTGTTTTCCCACCACCTCCCACTGCAGACAGAAAAAAAGAACCAAAATAACTTTAATTTATAGCATAAAGTATTTGAGTTAGATGAATAAGAAAAAAAAACATTTTTGTCAAGGATAGTTCTTGAAAACACTGGGAGTGAATCAGAAGTGATAAAGGTTATATTTGTAAGACATAATACTCAGGTTTCTTTTAGCTTCTAAGCTAAAACAGTCCAACTTAGAAATTAATTTGTTCTACTAAACTTGGGAAAACTTGTAAGCACTTAAGAAATGTTGGTTGAATTGAAGTTCTGTGAAAATTAAGGAGGAGGAAGTTCCCTTAAATACTATGGCAAATCAAGTCATGGAAGTTGTCCATATTGTACTTGTCATTGGTGATTTACACCTCCATGCCCTTGACAAGCTGGGGGGGAAAAGATGAAAAAACATGACAGTGTGGTATATTTTGAAAAAAGAAACAAATAGATACACACTTTAAGCTTAGGAGCAGAGTGAAACTTGTTTATTTTCTTTTTGAAGTGTCCTGTCATAGAGGATGTGATCCCTTTAAACTTTCCAAGGCAGTTTGTAAAACAAACAAGTTGTTAAGGGGTTGCTAAGGAAAATCAGACCAGACCTGAAAATTGCATCTGCATTGCATGTAAATTGCATGTAAAGGTTAAATAAACAACCTCAAACCTAAAGGAGAGAAGGCAGAGGGTTCCTCAATATCTAGGCTAGGGAGTAAAGTGAAAAAATAGGTACTTGAGATTGGAGGTTCCTATGCTTTTTAGGCAGAAGGACAGTCTCTTGTCTTCCTAGTTTGAATAAAGGAGAAGAGCAGCTCTTAGAGCAAGAAGTCAGAAAGACAGACATGAAGATGGTACCTCTTTCTCATCCGCCCTGGCAGTTTTTTGCACATGTTATCTGAGAAAGGAGAGAATGGAAAAGAAGAGACTTCGGACTTGGCCAATAGCTGGGGGGATTTTAATGCTGACCAAGTCCTAAGCCTGGGAAACTGAGTACAAAAAATATTGGGAGGGGCTTTTTTCCACAAAATTTTAAGCAAGTGAATGAAAGAAGCTTATCCTTTCTCACGAAAGCCAAATAACTGAATTTTTTTTTTTTAAGGGAAGGGATAAGGAGTGACATTGCAGAGGTAAAGAGCTTTAACTGTTACTCTAAAAAAGATTTCTGTACTGATTTAAAAAAAATGTTTGCTCAAGTTTAGTTTATTTATAAATGTGAAGGAAGTTTAGTAGGAAGCTGCCACTTGGAATCTTGGTGATGCCCAGAACATCCTTACTGCTCCCTAGTGAGAGCATAACTGAGGCAAAAAAACAAACGAACAAACAAACAAACATACAAAATCAAACACACGCACGCGCGCGCGCGCGCGCACACACACACACACACACACACACAAACCCACTATCATTCCAAGTGCTGAAAGTGCAAAAACAACAAAATCAGTAGCTTTTGACAATAAACTTAAGCTTTCAACTCTAGGTCAAAAGGTAAATATTTTTTTAAAGATGGGGCAAAGATTTTTTTTAATGGGGCAAATAACCCCATAGGATCACAGATAAAGAGAGATCTAGAAATTTTTATACACATATATATGTAGAGAGAGACTGAGACAGAGAGATAGAGAGAGGCAGAGATGCAGAGACAGACACAGAGACGGAGAGAGATTAGACAGAGAGACACAGAGAGAGAGCTGGAAAGGATCTCAGAAACTATTTAGTCCAACCTCCTCATTTTAAAATGATGAAACTGAGTCCCAGAGAGATTAAGAGTCTTGACCAAGAGTCATATAAGTAGCAAGTAATGGAGGACGAAGGAAATACTACAGATCTACTCCAGAATTCATTTAGCCTACCAATATACAGTCAGTCAATAAACACTTATTAAGCACCTTCTATGAGTCAAACAGGGGGCTAAGCACAAGGAATACAAAGAAAAGTAACACAGTCCCTGCCCTCAAGGATCTCACAGTCCAATGGAGGAGGCAACATATAAACAACTATGTACAAAGAAGCTCTACACAGGATTTAAAAATCATGGCTATGCAGTGATGTTCTTATTATTCAAAGTTCAATTTTATTTTTGCAGCATAGGTCACTAAGGATGATTTTTTTTTAAAAAGATGAATGGTTAATGGGATTAATGTTCCTTGCCTTGTGTCAAAGGCAGAAAAACAACCAATTCAAACATCTTAAAACACTGGAATACAAGAACACTTTAGATGACACAAAAACAAACTAAGCAACTGTATAAATAATCTTGACTACTGTTAGATCAGTTGCAAGTCCCAATAGCCAAAAACAATAGACCTTATATAGAAGGATGCTTTAGAAGGGATGGCTAATTTACTACTATTTATGTAAATAGAGATTCTTTGGTATAGTTCCTTCTGGCTTCTACCTGCATAGTTTTGTTTGTATTTTTTTTGAACAGTGAAAACAAAAAAAATGAAAGCATATGCTTTCTAGCTTGCCATTGTGTAGGATTTTTAACCAAGTTTATGATACCTAAGAGAAGATTTACTGAGCCTACCTCTCTAGGAATAATTGACATTATTTTATTAACAGTGGACAGGAAACTGAAATAATAAAAATACAAGGTACAAACTCTGTTTGATATTTAAAGCTCTTCGAAATTTGGCTTCAAGCTATCTGAAGACTGATTTCACCACTGATTGATAGTAACGTCCTTTATATTCTCTGTACTCTAGCCAAACTCGGCTATTTACAGTTTCCAGTTCCTAACATTCCATCTCCTGCCCCTATGCCTTTCTATAAGCTGTCCTCCATGATTAGAATACTCTCCCCTCACCTCTGTCTCCTGGAATTCCTAGCTCTATTCAAAGCTCAGCTCAAGTTCCACTTCCTATAGGAAGCTTTCCTGATCCTACTATTATTAAGTGTTCTCCCCTCCCATTTCCCATTTACTTTGTTTTTAACTATATATATATATGTATGTATGTATATATGTATATATAAAGTCTGTCTGTCTGTCTGTCTGTCTGTCTGTCTATCTATCTATCTATCTCTTGCTATGTACATATTGTCCTCCCCTGACTCTCCCAGCAGAACATATGTTCTTTGAGAACAGGGATAGTTTTGCTTTCGTCTTTGTTTATCCATTGCCTACAAGTGCCTAGTATATAAGAAAGGACTTAACAAATGCTGCTTTTTGTGGCTGTCATAAGGACAAGTCTGCCTCCAGCTGGATTTTAAAATACACCTGTTCAGAATTTACATTTTTTTTATCAGGTCTGTTGCAATGAAAGCAACAAATAAATTCCTTTATTTATTTAGGTCAGGATCCCTCCATGTGGCCTGACACTATTCTTCATGCCTTTGTAGAGTAAGATAGCCAAGTAAATTGCTGTAATATCATTTCAGTCAGGAAGAATATAAAACTTTTATAACAAAGGACAAAACCAGGGGAAATATGAACAAAGCTGCTAAACTCATCATGTTGCTTAGAAGTCTTTGTATTTAACACACGACATAATAAAACATGGTTATAATATTTCTGAAAAGATTCAAAGTATTGGTTTTAGCAATCCCTTTGTATCCAAGACATTCAGGAAAGCATGTCTCCTAAATCCCCTATCTCTTTTACCCTTTAGTACAGCACTTTAATTTCTACTCTCCACCCCTCTTTGGAGAATAACATCCTT
Organism: Vombatus ursinus; assembly: GCF_900497805.2. Taxonomy (NCBI): domain Eukaryota; kingdom Metazoa; phylum Chordata; class Mammalia; order Diprotodontia; family Vombatidae; genus Vombatus; species Vombatus ursinus. The sequence goes on from NW_020954619.1 coordinate 12,050,928, forward strand.
ACGCACCCCCCCCCCACACACACACTTCCCATTTCCTCAGCTGTTTCTCTCATTATGTTACTGGCCTGTCAGAGAAGGCAAACTCAAGGTTATTCTAATGATAGCAAACACCTCATAAAGAAACCCACCAAATTTACTTTTCCACAGAACATCATTTTTATGGCTTTTCATGAGTCTATCAGGAAAGAAAGCATCATGTAGAAAATATGATTACCAGAAATCTTGAAGATATTAAAAATTGTTCCAATAATGTCAAACTACTAGACATATTTCAGCCTATAAGTCTGTCTACATTATATTCATACCTACCTCACAAGGACTGTTGTGAAGATCAGATGTGGTCAAGTCCTTGGAAAACCTTAAAGTGCTTTATAAATGTTAGCTATTATTAATGTTATTATCCTAGATTTTACTACATGAATTGTGATGTCAGGTGAACTGACAGTGAACAGTGAAACTGTTGACCAGAATAAAAAGATAATAGGGTAAAAGAAGTCATTAAGATTTCACAAATGCCTAAATTCCAAAGGGCTTTTAGGTTTAGAGTATATTTTCAATTACTTTAAAAAAAACCTTTCTAATTTTAAGGATAATCTGTATATTACTGATAATCAGTAAAGTTACCCTTACTGATCATCCTCCCTTAGGAAAATTTTTTATACATAAAGACATTAAAGCTGCTTTTAGAAGAAGGCAGGTTAAGTTGCAGTCAAGATTCCTCCCATCTGAATATTATATCTTAACTATCCCCAAGTGACCTGAGCTGAAGTCAGAAAGGACCAGTAGAGTTAGCCCTGGACAACTGAAAAGAGGAAGGCCCAAGAGAAATGCCCAGTGGCTTCTTGGCCATTATTGCACGTCTTTCCATCCAGGGCTCTAATTAGTCAAGTGTCATAAACTAGCCAGAAAGACTTAAGTGATCATTGGAATTATAAGGGCAGGAGGGGAAAAAAAAAAGTCAAGTTATGTCAGAAACAGTCTTGACATGTACAATCACTTAATTTGAACTTGCATTCATTCCATTCAACACCACCCTCCCAAACCCATTCTTTACCCATATAACACCCCCACCCCCATCGTTGTCAAGGGAAGAAGAAAATCCAAATTAATGCAACTACTGGGAAGGTGATGCTCCGGGAAAAGTAATTTATATAGTTCAGAGAGTCCTAGAGGATGAATCTGACTCTAGAAGCTCAAGCTCAGGTGAGATTGGGATGACAGGTGCAGCAAGAAGCTCCCCAGCTTCCTTACCTCCAAAATTGGCTTTCTCACCTTTTCCTCCCTTCAGAAAGTGGGAAAAGGTGAACATTGCACTTACCCAGGGCAATTAGAGGGGGGGTGGGAGGAGTGCACTGAATTTGTAGTCAAGAGGACCTGAGTCGCCGTTCTGAGGTTCTGTTACCTGTGTGACCTGGGCAAATCACTCTCCCCACCTTAATTTCCACATCCGTAACATGAGAAGTCAAACTACATAATCTCTAAAGTCCCTTCCAGTTCTAAAGTCTAAATACTGCCTTCAGGACCATTCAAATAGCCAGTTTCCCCAGGCCTGGCATCCAAACTGAGTAAAAAGCTGTAAGGAAACTTGTAGAGCTTTCAGGGTCCGTGAAGAACGCGATCATACTGTGTTCTTAGAGTGGCAGTCGGGTTCTTGCTGGCGCCCAAGTATCCAAGAGAGCCAGTGGGTCGTGTCATAATTCCAACTCACCATGCCCACGTTTGGAATCCTGCCCCCCCCCTGCGGTCCCCCCCCCGCAACTAAAGTCGCCTTCTCCCTCTCTCTTGCCTCTCCTCTAGGCCTTAGAACCTAGACTCGAGGAAACCTCTAAACTGTGAATATCAAGCTTTTGTTTCCATTATCCATTAAGCCCTTCTCTTTCGAGGTCTGATCAATGGGCTCCTGCAGCCGCTCCACCCCTCCCAATCCATCTCAATACCGCCTCCCTTAACGGTCTTACCTAGCATGCTTTCCCTCATCCACAACCTTGGCACTCTCCCCACTGACTCGTATGGTTCGGGGCGATCAACTCTGTCCATTTCACTCCACAAATCTAGTCGGGGTAATGGTACGTCCTACCTCCCAGCACAGGGCCACCTCCAGCCCACCCCAGCCCAACTGACCTCTCACCTGGGCCAGAATAATTGGAAGCTACGCAACTTCCCTAGGGGTAACTTCGTCCCTCTCCCCCAAGCGCACAAGGTATCTCATCCAATTCAGCCTCGAAGAACCTGCAATATCCACCCCTGGCCATTCTCTCCGATCTCAACCGTCAAGTCCTCAAGCATTCTCGTCTCTGCAGAGCGTTCCTCCTCCACTACAGCAGCCGCTCCTCTGAAACCTTCCCGCCCCCCTCCCCAGTCCCCAGCACTTCGCAGGGGTGGGGGGCCAGCCCCTGACTCACTCACCTGAAGTTGTCCCTGGCTGGAGTTTCTAGGGGCTGCGTTCGGCCCGTCTGCGCCGTTACCCCGCAGTACTGTGATGTGCAAGGTGAGCAGCAAAAGTCCCAGAAGCAGCAGCAGCTCCGCAGCCAGTCGGACCATTCTCTTCAGCCGAGCGGCTTTAGGACCCCGCGGGGCGGGCGGTGGCAGAGGCGGCGGCGGCGGGGGCGGAGGAGGTGGCGGGGGTGGAGCCGGGGCCGGGGCCGGGGCTGCTCCGGGGGCTACTGCGGCCGCCGCCGCCGCCGCGGCTGCTACTACCGCCGCCTCCTCCGCCGCCAGCGCCGCCCCCGCGGGACCCCCTCGCTCCGAATCCGCCGCGCTAGGGGAGGCGCAGGCGGTGGCGGGCGAAGCCGGGGCTGGGGAGGAGGAGGACGGGGTGGAGGAGCAGGAGGAGCCGCCGCCGCCGCCGCCACACCACGGCGGAGCCACTGCGGGGCAGAGGGCGTCCAAGCCGGCGGAGAAAACCCCGGCGCTGCCCGACGGGGATGGGGAAGGGGGCAGGGGGCTGCCGAGAGCCCGCGCTGGGGAATTGGACACGGTGGCCACCCTGCGGCCAGCGGGCTGCGGAGGCGACTTTGCAGAAGCACTGAAGACCCCGAGTCCACATGGGCCCTGCGAGTGTGGCAGCGGCTGCAGCAGTGGCAGGGAGAGGAGGAGGAGGAAGAGGAGGAGGAGGAGGGCTTCAGCAACTAGTTACCTTCACTTCCCCCCCAATCCCCCTCGCCGCCCCAAACCACTCACCCGACAAACCACCTCCCTCCCCTGTCTCTCCCTCGTCTCCTTTCCCTCCCACCCAGGAGGGGGGGGAGGGAGCGAGAGGAAAGTTTCTTGTTGGAGCCCACGCCACTTTAAAGTCTGTCCAGGTGGCCAAAGGCAGCGCTCAGCCCTGAGAGTTCAATCCATCTCCAGGGAAGAGCTGAGCTAGTCTCTGGAGGATGATTGGAGCGGGGGGAGCGGTAAGAGAGATTAACTTTGACCGGTGGTAGTAGTGTTCGTGGGGGGTTCCCTCCAGCTGCTGCTCCAAGGGCTGTAAACGCTTTCAAATCCTGCCGAGCTCTGTGCCACTGGTAAGGGTATGTGTGTGCTGGGGTAGGGAGGTGAACAGATGGGGTTAGTTTAGAAACCTTTATTTGCAAAGAGTGGTTGGAGTCTTGGGGAGCACACCTCCGATTGTCTAATTCCAACCCCTCCCCCCGAGGGTAAAAGTGCCTTTTAAAAGTGTCTTGACACTTGCTTATTATGCAGCCCTGACCCGCTTTCCCTAGCACTGGTCCACGCGTCTCAACGCCCCTTCTAGGTCCCTGTGGCAAGGTCCTCTCTGAGAGGAAAGCCCAGCCAGGGCAGGTGTAGCTGCTCTTGGACTGGTACCGAGAGGACTGACCCTCGGGGACTCCCCCTTCTCCGGCCCTCGGCGCAGCTCCGCTTCCTGTTACTCCACAGGGTCAAGGAGGGGCAGACTCAGCAGGCAAGAGAGGGTGGGGTGGCCGCGGAGCTCCTCATTCTCCTTTGGATCTCGGTGGGGTCTGTAGCCTCCAAAGTTCTCATCCTGGGTACCCAGGGGCAGAAAACTCAGGCAGGCGAAGCAGCAGCTTCTTTAGCTAAACCTCATTTCGCCGAAGAACCCCCCCCAGGTTTCCCTAGAGCCCGCGATGCCGGTAGTAGTGCGACAGTATAGCGATCTCTCCTGGAATGCAGGAACTAGGTCCCCAAGGGCGGGTGGAGGCAGTCGTCTGCAGTAGCTTAGAGAGTAGGCTGTCCCCGATGCCCTTCTCCGGGTTCCTGCTGTGCTCCCTGCACGCCCCACTCCACTCCTTCAGTCACCTTTTCAACAGGGCTTTCCTGCCTTTTTTCTTTTTCTTCTTTTCTTTTCTTTTCTTTCTTTTTTTTTTTTTTTGGCCACTGGGGTTGTTTCTGGTTACTTTCTTCCTTTTCTTCGGACTACCTCTTCTGCTGCTCCTACTCGCTTTAGAGACGTGAATGCACTACTCGTTGGTCTAAAGCTTTTATACCACTCTTCCTCCTCTGGTTTGCTGTCCTTCTCACTCCCCACTTCCCTCGTCTTCCTATTGCAGGCCGATCACTTCCCCTCCCCCTAGTCGCTTTCTCTAGCAGCTTCCCGGCCACCTCCCCATACTAGTCCACTCGAAAACTCCCTACGCAGCCGGAATAGTGCTCCCTACGCAGACTAGGAACTCGATCCCAAGACTAAACAGGACCCCCGAGGTTACTTTCCAAGTTCGATCCCCCAAACCACCTATATCTTCTACCTCTGTCTTCATGCCTCTCATTTTTCCTCCTACCCCTAAAATCATCTTATGTAGAAGTTTATTTATATACAATTCTAATTACCCTGCTTGTGAAAGCAAGCTCAGAACTTTCAACCCAAAGAGGCATTAAGACACAAACTATACTCACTGTTCCAAAAGTTTCCTAGATCATCATGACATTTTGTAAATATTTAATTAACAATTAACTTTTCCCACAACGTACCTGGTAATTTTAGGTCCAGGTACATAAGCATCTTGAAATCTCTATCAGCGTCTTATTAAAAGGTTCAAAGTGTGTTTACAGAGCCAGTGCTGTGATGCCCTTTTCATTTTCAGTCAAGTTTTGTGGGGTTATTACTTTATTTTTACAGGCGGAGGGAACTCTCAGGCAGGCAGTCTTTTACCATCTAAATTTGAGACTCAAAACCCTAAATTGTCAATAATTGTCAGATGGCTGGCTGGAGGAATACCCTGAAACAATAGTGTGCCCTGGTTCAGATGGTAGATCAAAGGATGGACCACAATAGTGTCTCATATCCTTCCACTAAGACCCCCTTCTATGTTTTCTAATTAGGATCACTTTAAAAGAAGAGAAAAAACAATCGAACACAAGGCATGAGCACACAAAATAAGCTATTAAAATAGTAAACTATGATTCCATAGTAGCTAAGGAAATCAGAGACAGTTTCAAGGGTTCCTCTAACCAGCAATCCGGGGGGTCAAGTAATGTTGTGACACAGTAGAACAAATGGTTTTCTGTTGCCTTGAGCGGGTCAATTTAAATCAGACTTTTTCATTCCCTTTTATCCCCTATTTTCATGACATTCAATTCCCATGTACAAATGAACCTTCTCAAATACATCATCATTTCTGTTAATGTCAAACTCTTGGATTGTAAGGAATATAACTTTAAAAATGCATCAGAGCAGTTTAAAATGTATGTTTGGGGAAGGAAATTGTAATTATTATTCAGATGGGAGATTGGGTTAACAACATGAGTATATCTAGCTGGAGAAGTTTGTTTCTTTGAACTTTACCTACTTTCTGATTTGAACTCTATCTGGGTTCATTTAATCAGGGTCATCATTGTCATTTATCTCTGTCTCAAAGCTGGGAAATCCAAATGTCCCAATTTCATTTTACACCCAGCACACAACACTAGAATTGCTAAGCACAGCCACCATTTAATCTTTAGATAAAGAGGAAAATTGACTCACATTTGTTTGAAATCAAAAATTATTTTTATTTTTAAAGTCCAAATAAATGAATGACTTAGTATTTGCTTTTTCCTGCTTAGAAGTTCAACTTGGAAATCATTATGAATAGTTAGGCAAAGCTTTAAATAAATTCAAATGCTCTATACCCTGTGTGTTGCATTTGTCTTTCATGGCATCTTATGTTTCACAAAAACTTAAGTCATAGTGAATCATTAACCTCAGCAGCATTATCTTAAATCCATCTTCTGGATTAGAGTTTTCAACATAGATAAAAATGCAAGGATAACCAGGCACAGAATGATATCTCAGAACAGGAAAGGAAAAAAAAATGTCCCAGATACCACTTTACATTAAGAAAAATGCTGCCTGTCAAATTTTACCTTTCTGAAAGAAATTCCTTTTTTTAAAGCATCCTTTGCTTAGGAAACATTTTAATTTAGATAATATATGTGTATATGTAATTTGGAAGTGAGGTAAAATGTAGTTTAAAACCAGCCTAATGTTAACTTGTAGAGAAGGTTGGGCAGGAGAGTGAAGACTATTTCTGACAGATGTAATTTGATAGAGGACCTCACCAAGTACTTTATAGGAGCCTCTCAAGTATAACACCAATGCATGAGGACTCTTCCCAAAGATGGGATGCATATTTGAAGGGGAGTGTGCTCTGCACTTATGGGAGGCACCTTCTGTTGCAGATGCTTTAGGCCTGTGTGACCTTGGGCAAGTCTCTTAAACTCTCTCAACCTCAGTTTCCAGAGATTGGCTGAGATAACCTCTCAAGTCCCTTTCAGTTCTAAATCTGTGATCTTATGATACTCTTCTTATTCTCCTATTTCAAATGTTAGCTATATGACCCTTGGCATGGCAGTCTAGTTCTCTGAGCCTGTTTCTTTATGTATAAAATAGGAATAATAGCACCAACCTTAAAGGACTCTTGTGCAGATCAAAGGAGATCACGTAGATTATATGCTGTGTGAGCCTTGGGAAGAACATGGACAAATGTCACTGAGGATGGATAATCATAGATGGGTCATCTGCATCGTTGAGATCACAGATTCACCTCCGTATTTAAGTTACATGTTATCAACATGCTGATAATGAAATAAGAAAAGAGTGATTTATCGTAATAACGATAGATAGCATTTGTATAACACTGAGGTTTGCAAAGCACTTTACATATATTATTTCATTTGGCCTTCACCATAACCCTGTAAGGTAGATGCCATTGTTATCCCTATTTTACAGATGAGGAAACTGAGGCAGTCATACAAATTACATAGATAAGAAAGCGTCTGAGGCAGGATTTCAACTCAGCCCTGGCCAGATTGATTCTTTTATGAAGGCAAAGTAGGGCATCTTTTGCCTCAATTCTTACTAGCCTTTAATTACTGAATGGACTTTGCCTCAGACCAAGTTGAGACCTGGGAAAGACCTTAGCTTAAAAGGGCCAAGATTCCACCTCCACCCCCCATCGCATATGGTGCCATGACCAATCCTCTTGACAGGACTTAGAATCAAAAAAGACCCGGGTTCAAATTCCTACTCTGATATTGTAAGATATTTAGGAGTTCTCAGTCAACCAACTAGCATTAAATGCCTACTGTGTGTTGGGCATTGTGGGAGAAACAAAGGCAAAAGTCAGGTCCTGTTCTCAAGTACTTAACAGTCTGGTGAGGCAATGAGGTGGCTAGAGGCCATGAAGTAGGTAGAGCATTGGGCCTGGAGCAAATACTGCCTAGCTGGTGTGATCCTGAGCAAGTCCCTTATCCTTTCTCAGTCTCAGTTTCCTCATCTGTAAAATGGGTATAATAATAGTGTCAACCCCACAGGGTTGTTCTGATGCTAAAATGAGATAATATTTGTAAAGTGCTTAGCCCAGTGTCTGGCACATAGTAAGTGCTTATTAAATGCTTCCAAATGTAGGAGAAGACATGCGAATAATTATCTTCAAATTATATTTAGAGTATAAATGGGAAATAATCAACAGAGAAAAGGCACTAACATTAAAGGGGGATTGGGAAAAGCTTGCAGAAAGTGTGTCTTTAGCTGAAACATGGGGAAAAAAAAAGCCAAGGAATCTAGAAGGCACAAATGAGGAGAGAGAGCTGCAGGCAGACAGCTAGGTGGCGCCACAGTGCACAGAGTGCTACGCCTGGGGTCAGGAAGACTCGTCTTCCTGGGTTCAAATGTGGCCTCAGACACTTAATAGATTTGTGACCCTGGACAAGCCCCTTAACCCTGTTTGCCTCAGTTTCCTCATCTATAAAATGAGCTGGAGAAGGAAATAGCAAACCATTCCAGTCTCTTTGCCAAGAAAATCCCAAATGGGGTCATGAAGAGTCAGTCATGACTGAAACAACTGAACAACAGTGTCAATAAGACTTTCGGGCATGGGGAGACAGCAAGTAAGATGCCTGAAGTTGGGAGATGGAGTGTTTAGTTTGAGGAGCAGCAAAGAAGCCAGTGTCACTGGATTGCAGAGTACTTTGGGAGCTATAAGATAGAAGAAGAAGAGAAAAATAGGAACAGTCAAGGTTAGGGAGGGCTTTAAAAGCTAAGCACAGAGTTTTATATTTGACCCTAGACGCAATAGGGAGGCACTGGAGTTTACTGGATAGGGAGGGTGATGTGATCAGACTTGCGCTATAGGAAGATCACTTTGCCAGGTAAGTGGAGGATGCATTTCAGTGGGGAGAGACTGGAGGCAGGCAGACCCATCAGCAGGCTATTGCAATAGTCCAGGCATGAGGTGATGAGAACCTAGCCCTATTGTGAGGTAAAGAGGAGGGGAAATTTGGAGCTCTCTGTGAATGGCCTCAGTTTTTAAATAAAGTATGAGACAAGGTTCTTAGCTGAGCAGGCAGAGGAGTCATGGGAAGAATGAAGAAGGATAAAAAGATTTGGAAATATGCTGTGTGAATGGGATAGCGAATAGTTGAGATTATGTAACAAATTTGTAGTGGGTTCAGCACAGTTTTGTTATTTTCTCCATCTTCATTCTGTAGGATACAGCAGATGGTAGGAGTAATCCAGATGGCAGGGCAAAATCTTAGATGAGATAAAAAGACAAAGGACTCAAGAGAAGAAGACTGTAGAGTTGAATTAGTTCACCAATGGGTCAAGATGAAAGGGAAGCTAGAGGGGAAGAAAACAAGCATTTAAAAAAATTAATTACTTTTGAGGTTTCAACATTCACTTCCATAAAATTTTGAGTTTTAAATTTTCTCCCGCTTCCTTTTCCTCCCCTCTCCCCAAGACAGTGTGCAGTCTGATATAGGCTCTACTTATATATTCATATTGAAGCATATTTTTACATTAGTCATGATGTAAAGAAGAATTAGAACTAATGGGGAGAACCACAAGAAAGAAGAAACAAAACAAAACAAGAAAAGAAAAGGAGAGCAAATGGTATGTTTCCATCTGCGTTCAGACTCTATTGTTCTTTTTCTGGATGTGGATAGCATTTTCCATCATGAGTCTTTTGGAGTTGTCTTAGATCCTTGCATTGCTAAGAAGAGCTAAGTCTATCAAAGTCAGTCATCGCACAATGTGGCTGTTACTGTGTACAATATTCTCCTGGTTCTGCTCATTTCACTTAGCATCAGCTTATATAAGTCCTTCCAGGTTTTTCTGAAGTCCACCTGCTCATCATTTTCTATAGCACAATAGTATTCCATTACATTCATATACCACAACGTATTCAGCCATTCCCCAATTGATGGGCATCCCATCAATTTCCAATTCTTTGTCACCAGAAAAAGAGCTGCTATAAATATTTTTGTACATGTGGGTCCTCTTGCCATTTTTATGATCTCTTTGGGATACAGACCTAGAAGTGGTATTGCTGGGTCAAAAGGTATGCACAGTTTTGTAGCCTTTTGGGCATAAAGAATAAGCATTTATTAAGCACTTACTATGTGCCAGATATTGTGTTAAGCACTTTGTAAATGTTATCTCATTTTAGCCTCACAACAACCTTGTGTAGTAGATGCCAAAATGGGAAGGGAGGAGACTATAGCCAGTATAGGGGTGATGATCTGGGAAAGAACTGAGGAATGGAGCGATGAGGTCTCAGTGCACACATCAAACAGTTGTGGGGTTGCAAGGCAGATGGAGAGGTGGAATGATGACAGATTGTGATTAGATAAAAGAATTTGAGAATTCATGAACATGGTAGTGGCTGATGGCAAGATCAAGTATATGAAAATATGCTAAGAGATGGGGCACAAAGAGCATGAAAACACTGTTGCTACTCTCTTTGGGGGCTCTCCTGGTTTAAACAAACTGTGACTCACTGAGAGTAGATGGATGTCTAGAGGAGAAGTTCTTAACTTATTTTGTGTCACGGCCCCCTTTGGCATTTTGGTGAAGCCTATGGATCCTTTCCTCAAAGTAATGTTTTAAATGCATAAAATAAAATAGGGTTATAAAAGAAAACAAAGGTTTGTGAAAATGAAGATGTTATAGTTATCCCTTCCATATTGTAGGGGCCAGCGGCGTAGTGCCCCCATGATCTGGAAAATCCATATAAATTTTTTGGCCCTTCTTTTGTACCAGAGAAGAAATTGTGTGTGTTTATGGTATTAAAAGATAAAAACATGTTGATATTCTACCATACGTATATTTTAGGCATTTCTAAGTTTCTGAACTTTTTTTGTGTTGTGTGCTGGTCTTCATGTGTCATCTGTGGCTTCCGCAAAACTCCCCTAAAATTCCCATTTAATTTTTTTTATGCCAACCCACAATATATTGAAACTGCAGTGGGGAAAGTCATGATGTGGAAGAGTTAATTGTATTTCTTTTTCCCTAAGTTCACAGGTCCCTTGAAATCTCAGTTCAACACCTAGGGAACCCTCTTTTTATCCCTTGGCTGCATAAAGAGCCCACTTTCCTTTCCAATCATATTATTTCCAGAATGATGAGTAACACCCCTTATACCACTTCTCTGACTTCGGTCCTAACTGGGACTATTCTGTAACCTGTTTATACCCACCATGGGATTCTCCAGTGTCATTTGGGTTTCCTCTGAAGTTTAGGTTCTTTGTGGATTGCGGTAGGAGATTCATAGGCATACATCCTCACTGAGAGGAATTGGTGTTAAAGGGTAAGTTTTTGTCCTGGAGAACAGGTTGGGATCATTAAAATCAACCAATCAGTCAATAGACATTTATTAAGCTTCTACTACATGCCAGGCACTATGCTAAGTACCAGGGATACAAATAAGAAAAAGGAAGACAGTCCTTGGCCTTAAGGGGCTCACAATCTAATGGGGAAAGACAACAAACAAAAGAAGGAGGAAGAGAGCGGGGTCATGGGGAAGAAGAGGTACCCAGCCTGGGGGCATGATGGAATCCAGTCCGAGGGGTTATTTTCTGTTATTTTCCCCATTTTACTGTTGAAAAAAATGAGACTGTGTTTAAGTGACTTGCCTTGGGTCACATAGCTAATTAATATCTGATGGGATTTGAACTCAGGTTTTCCTGACTCCAGGTCCAGTGCTTTGTCCATTACAACACTCAGCTGCCTGGGCAAGACACTTAACTTTTCTAGGCCTCAGTTTCCACCATTCATAAGTGAGAGGAAGGTAGACTCTATGGACTCCAAGGTCCCTTTTAACTCTAAATCTATGACCCTGTGTAACAATAGTAATAATCACTCACATCAGTATAACAATTGACATGTAATCTCATTTGAGTCCTACAACTGTCCAGTGAGGTAGGCACTTCAGATATCATTATCCCTATTTTATAGAGGAAGAAACTCTAAAAGGTTAATTGCATTACCCGGGGTAACACAGCTGGTGTAAAGTTGAGGCAGAATTCAAATCTACACCTTCCTGACCCCAAGTCCAGCACACTATCCATCATGCAGAGTTGCCTTGCCATTTACAAACTGCTTATTTTACAGCATAGGTTATAACAGGTTGTCCTGTGATAATCACAGGGAAAGGGGGTGTCTCTCTCTTAGTCATTGTTGGCAAGATTCTTGCCATAGTCCTCCTTAATAGTTTGATCCTTCACTTGGAAGATGGTCATCTACCTGAGAGCCAGTGTGGCTTCAGAAAGGGCTGAGGAATGGTTGATATGTTTTTTTGCTGCTCAACAACTCCAGGAGAAAGAATAGAGGTTTATACACAATGTTTGTCAATCTGACCAAAGCCTTTGATACTGTCAGTTGTGAGGGCTTGTGGAAGATCATGGCAAAATTTGTTTGTCCAGAGAAGTTCGTCAGAGTTGTCTGCAACTTTAATGACAGCATGCTTGCATGGTTCTAGGTAATGGACAATGCTCTCGTGCTTTCCCAGTCACCGATAGAGTGAAGCAAGGCTGTATGCTTGTTCCCTTGCTTTTTAGCATGATGTTTTCAGCAGTGTTGTCAGACACCTTCAACAAGGGTAAAAACAGCCTCAAGGTCAGCTACTGCACTGATAGCAAACTATTTAACTTGAAAAGGCTACAAGCCAAGACTAAAGTGGAGGGAGACTTGGTGCATGATTTTTTTTGTTCCCAGGTGATTATGCATTTAGTACAACAAAGTATGTATCAATTTTCTGCTGCTTGTTTTTGGCCTGACAATTAACACTAAGAAAACAGAGGTTCTCCACCAGCCCATACCACACCATCGGTATATGGTATATGGAACCATCAGTTATAGCAAGTGGAGAAATGTTAAATGCTGTGGATAAGTTAACTTACCTTGGCAGTATATTTTCCAGGGATATCCATACAGATGATAAGGTTGATGCACACATTGCTAGAGCTAACTCAGTGTTTGGGGGGCTCTGAAGGAAAATGTGGGAGAGAAGAGGTATTGGACTGACTATCAAACTGAAGGTCTACAGAGCCATTTTACTGACTTCATTGTTGTATGCCTGTGAAACCTGGATGTTATGCCAGCATTTTGGCAAGACACTGAATTGCTTCCATTTGAATTGTCTTGGGAAAATTCTGAAGATCACATGGCAAGTACCAGACACTGAAGTCCTTTCTCAAGCTGAACTGCCAAGCATTCAAATAGAGAGCACAACTCTGTTGGGCTGGCCACATTGTTGGAATGCCAAAAGTATGTTTGCCTAAAAGATGAGAGAACTCACACAAGGCAAGCACTCACACAGAGGTCAGAAAAAAGATATAAGGACACTCTCAAAGTCTCTCTGAAGAACTTTGGAATCAGTTGTGACACATGGGAGACACTGGCACAGGACCACCCAGCATGGCACACCCACATTAAAGAAAGCGCCGAGCTCTCTGAGCAAAGCAGAATCACAGTAGCACAAAGGAAACATGACATTCACAAATTTAGAGCCATCTCCACTCCAACTGTTCATATGGACTATTTGTATCCAACCTGTGATAGAGCCTTCTGAACTCATATTGGTCTGGTCAGTCACAGTTGGACATACTGTACCTTGACCCCAATATAGGGATGTCATTTTGGTCCTCCTCAAACAACTTTACAGTAGCTCTATGAGAAAGGTAGAGGCATTCAATCATGCCAAACAGGAATATTTTGATATATTTCAATGTGTTTGTCATCGCAAGTTATTTTATTGTTTCAGGAAACCATAAGTTCATTGATATAAATACTTATATGAACTTAGAGTGAAAGTGACCCTGCTTTTAATAATTGATAATGTTTGAGAGTTGTTTCATTTAAAAACTTGACTTTCCTGTGACCAACCTGGTGGTAAGCTTCTCTGAACCAAATTCAGCTGGTCCTGAGACAATGGACATAGAATTCATTGGTGGGTCCAGACCCAAGTGCCTTTTAACTTGGTAATACCGAAGCTTGTGCAGCCTTCAACAACACAGGGTGACCTTAGCACAATGGTGAGGTATTGGAAGAGGTCTTTAATAGAGTTATCATGAAGTGGTCACTGGTGGAAATGGGAGATTTTTTTTTTTTGGTGCCCAGAAAACCACTATATCTTTTCTCCAATGAAGTGCTTCCTTTATCTCGAAAGGCTTGTCAACATGGACCAAATCCTTCTATTCAATTAACTGTGACTACATTAGTTAAGAGGATTGCCTTCATAAGGTGAAATCTCTTTGTAAATTAGTTATATTGCTTGGTATAATCAGGAGGTGTCACCAAACTACCTTAATGCTTGGCCCCAAATCTCCTCTGTAGCAAGCTTCATGTAAGGTGAAGGAAACACAAGGTATGCTACTAATCAAAACTATGTTAGGTGATTTTTTTTTCATAAATACCTTAGCTTTATGATGCATTTTTGTTTTATACCAGGAAGCTAAATGGACCTTGGGGAAGTTAAATGGGACTTGGTAAAATGAGAAAAAGACCAGCAGGCTTGGAAAATTTAACTCTTTTTTTTTTTTTGACTGCTGGTATCTGGGGAGTTGGAATAATATATTTCATAGCTTTGTGTGGGGTAATGTCTGAAGCAAGCTCCAACTAGTTAATGTGCAAGTGAATTTAATGACTCTAGCTTCTCAGAAGGAAAAGAGCCTACTGACACCTGTTTCCTCTACAGACTAAAATGTATTAAGAGGAATAGGAGCTCCATTCAAAATTCAGTGACCAATTTACTCTAAAAATCTTTAGTGAAAAACATAGAACCCGCACCACCAGCGCTTGTGGCTGAGGATTTCACAATGATTGAGGGTGTAGTGTTTTCCAGAGAACTTCATTTGCAGGCCAGATGTCAGAGCTGAAATCTGAAGATTCTCACTGTACACTCTCTAAACAAGATGATGAAAGTTAAATGAGAAATGGCCTGGTGAGAAAACAAACATGAAAACACTGTTTACACTTCTTTGGAGGACTCAGTGTGTGGTAGTTGTGATTTTTCAAAGATAAAGCTTTTCTTTAATTTACCTGCTGCCTAACTTTGCTTTTTATTTTTTTAAGTAGCTCTATGTAGGCCATTGTAAGTGATAAATACTAAAAAAAATCTGTTTTCTGGAATAAAAGTTTTATTTATCTGTGTCATAAAAACAAAACAATACCTTTTTGTGGTATTTTGATTCTTAAAAGTTACAGGATAGCCTTTTATTTAAAAATTTCTTTCTGAAGGCTGCAAAAAGCTACGAAAGAAAAAATGATCATACTCAGTGCTATGGAGACAATATTTTTACACTACTGATTTTCCACCATAACTATAATAATAGCATTTATAAAGTGCTTTAAAGTTTGCAAAGAACTTTATAAATATTATATCTTTTTTAACCTCACAACAATCCTTAGAGGTAGGTGTTACTATTATTTCCCTTTAAAAGATATGGCATCTGAGGCACATAGAGATTGTGACTTGTCCACTATCACACAGCTAGTCAGTATTTGAGGTGACAATTGAACCTAGGTCTTCTTGACTCCAGGGTTAGCACTATCTACTGTGCCACCTAGCTTCTGCTATTACTCGAGCCTCTTTACTAAGCTGAAAAAAGTTTCAATGTAATATGATACAGTGTAATACAATATGCCTTTCTTTATGCCTACTGCCTGTAAAGCACAATGCTAAGGGCTAGAGGGCATACAAAGTTTTGATAAGAAACAGTCCCTATCTTTCTGAAGCTTACAATCAAGTAGAGGGAAATGATCCAAATACAGATAACTATAACGCATAATTCTGCAAGAAAATTGCATCACAGACTTGCAAAACAAAGATGTGAGGTCTGAGGGAGAAGATTGTTTCCAACTTTACTAGAAGGATGAATGAAGGCTTCCTGGAGAAAATATTGTTTGAAGTGGGCTTTAAAGGATGGGAAAGAGTCCAACTGGCCCCAACAGTGAGGCAGGGCCTTCCAGTCACAGTAATAGTCCTAGCAAAGTTCTGATGGAATGTTTGATGCTGTAATCAGTACGTGTGTGCATGAGCATGCATGTGCACAAAAAAAAAAAGATCGAGCTTTCTTGTTTAGCTGAGATTTTCCTCAGATTCTTTGCTGACCCAATTTTAGTTATAGGTGGGACTTTTCAATAGATATTTATAACAATTTTATAAATGATATATGAGGCTTACCTAGATTTTTAGCAAAACATTTGACTGTCTTTAATGCTATTTTTGTGAAAAGTTTTGAGAGATGTGGGTTATATGAGGTAACTTGGTTGCTGGACCTGGAGTCAGGAAGATCTGAGCTCAAATCTGGCCTCAGATACTTCCTAGCTGTGTGACCTGGGCAAGTCTCTCAGCTGTTCTGTCTTCAGTTTCCTCATTTGTAAAATGGACATAATAACAGCACCTTCCTTAAAGGGTTGTTACAAGGATGAGATCATATTGGTAAAGTGCTTTGCAAACCTTAAAATTCTGTATAAATTCAAGCTATTATTATTGGTATTATTATCATTATAGATTCAAAACTGGCTAATTGTCCAGACCCTAAGTACAGGTTTAATTTCAGCTTGTAAAAAAAAGTCTCCAGTGATATGTCCCTGGGATTTTTGCTTGGCCCTGTTCTCTTATCAATGGCTTGGATACAGATAAAGATGGCATCTTTATCAAATGTGTAGATGATAAAAAGCTAGGTTGGATAGCTAACACATGAGATGACAGACTCAGAATCTAAAAAGCTCTTGACAGGTTAGAACATGGAGATGATTTTAATAAGATGAAATGTAATAAGTACAAAGTATTACCTTCACCTTCAAAAAATCAGCTTTACAAGTACATGATTGGGTGTGGCTAGGAAGCAATTCTTCTTGAAAAGATCTAGGAGTTTTAATTGCATATAAGCTCAATATGTCAACAATATGATGTAGAGCCAAAAAAGTTAATGTCTTCTTAAGCTACAAGAAGAAATGCAGTGTGTGGAGCTAGGGAAGTAATACCCTGCCCATCCAGATTACATCTGGAATGCTGTTTTCATTTCTGGGTGCCACATTTTAGAAGGAATGCTGATAACCTATAGGGTTTCCAGAGGAGGGCTACCAGGATTATGAAGGTCTTTGATATCACGATACAGAAGAATCAATTGACGGAACTAGTCATCTTTAACCTAGAGAAGGAACTAGTTATATTTAACCTAGAGAAGAAAAACATAAGGTCATGATATCTGTCTCCAAATATTTTGTGTATTTTAAGAATTTTAGAAATCTTTCTAGAATTTTCCATTCTCTTATATGAAAGACGGATTCAGCTTTTTCTACTTGCTCCCAAGAAGAAAAACTAGAAGTGGGTAGAGGTAGGCAAAAAGACAGATTTAGGAGTGAAGCAAGGAAAACACCCCTAAACCTTGCCTTAAATTTTGTCTTACAATTAAAACTATCCGAAAGTAGAATGACTTATCCCAGGAAGTAGTGAGTTCTCTGTCACTGGAGGTCTTAAAAACAAAGGCTTGATGATCACTTGTTACATATTCCATAGAGGGGATTTTTGTTCAGCTATGACTTGGACCAAAGGGCTTCTGAGCTTTAACTCCAATCTGAGCTTCTAACTCTGAGATTCTATGATTCTGTTACTTTGATTTACATAGATTCGATTCAACTCAGCAAAGATTGTGTTTAATGTGAACACACTGCTAGGTGCTGAGGACAAAAGACAAAAACTAGAGTCCATGACATTAAGGAGCTTATAACAAGGAGTATACTACATGGACACAAGCCAGTAAATACAGGGGATAGAAAAAGTCATTTCAAAAGCTAGCTCTAATAACTGGGAGACATCAGAAAGGCTTCATGAGAGAAATAGCACCTTAATCTTGCTTTTAAGAAAGTTAAATATTCAAAAAGACAAAGGTGAGGAGGGAAATTAACCCAGACATGAGGGAACTATTGTGCAAAAGTATAGAAGTAGAAGGTAGATCATTGTATAAGGAAACAGCTGGCTGCCTACTGTGACTGGAGTAGTGTGTGAAAAGGAGTAATGTCAAATGAGTGGAAAGTTAGTTAGAAATCAGATTGTGATTTTTGTATTTTTATTCTAGAGTCAAAAATAGGGGGGAGGGGAGGTGATATTACCAAATGTGTTTTACGAGGATTCACTGGGACACTGTGTAGATGATAGAATGGAGATGGAAAAGTCTGGAGAAGGGAGGTTAATTAAACGGCTGACTATCAGGACATTTCATGTGCAATGTGATGAGGGTTAAGAGTAGAGAATGTGTGAATGGAGTGGAGAGATGTGAGGAGCATTGTTAAGGTAAAGTCAACAAGACTTGGCAATTGATTAGATATGGGGAGTAAGAGAAAGGGAAGAATCAAGGATGATTCCAAGGTTGTGACCCAGAATAACTGGACAGATGTGGTGCTAGCAACAGAAATTGAAAATTTTGGAGAGGGTTGTGTTTAGGGGATTATGTGAGTTCTATTTTGGACATATTGAAGTCAAGATGCCTTTGGGACATTTAGTCAAAGGTGTACACTCCTGGAGTTCAGGAGAGACATTAGGGCTGGGTATAAAGAAAAGAGTAATGAATTCAAAATCAAAGAACTTGAGTGCAAATCTCAGCTTTGTCACTTTCTACCCTCACTACAGCAAGGCAAACCCTGTTTTGTTTTCTTTTCCAACTCCTCAGAGGCTATTCCAAATCTTCCTTCCTTTTGAATAACTGTCTAATACTTTGCTGAGACAATAGATGCCATTCACACTGAGCATCTCTCTTCTTCATCTCAAAACCCCTTGGCATCTTTTCCTTTACTCTCCACTCTGGCAATTATGGTAATGGTCATTCCCACCAAGGCAGCTCCCCCTACATGAACTTTTGATCCCATCCCCTCCCATCTTTTCTAGCAGTTTGGTCATCTCAATCTTAATCCTGCTAATCTTCAATCTCTCCCTATCTGCCAGTTCAGTTCCTTCCTTGCTGCCCACAAACATTTAAAAAAAATTCCTCCACATTTAAAAAAAAAACACCTTCATTTGACCCTACCATTATTTCACACTATTGTCCTATATATCTCCTTTTCTTTTTCAAAATCTAAAAAAGAAAAAGAGAGAGAAAGAAAAAGGGAAAAAAAACTGTCTATACTTGTCTTCATCTCCTCTTCTCAACATGTTGCAATCTGGCTTCTGACTTCATCACTCAACTGAAACTGGTCTCATGAAAGTCACCAACTGACTTCTTAATAACCAAATCTGATGTTCTTTTTCTAGTCCTAATATTTCTCAATCTGTCTGCTGCTGCATTTGGCACTATCTTCATCTCCTTCATACTCTCTAGTCTCTGGTTTTCATGATCTTACTGTCTCCTGGTTCTCTTTGTACCTGTCTCATCATTCCTCTCATTCTCTTGTCCTGGTTCATCATCCATATTATGCCTCCCAACTGTGAGTATACTCCAAGACTCTGTCCTGGGTTCTGTCATCTTCTCTTTTGCACTCATCAACTTCCATGGGTTTCACTATCATCTCCATGCAGATGACTTCCAGGTCTGTGTATATGCCCCAGAACCTTTCTTGAGATCCATTCTTACATCACCAAGTGCCTACTGGACATTTCAAACTAGTTGTTTTGGAGCTATCTTAAATTCACTATGTCCATTAAAAGTAAATTAGGGGAGAATGGAAACAATTATCTGTCAGATCTATGGGTAAGGGAAGAGTTTATGTCCAAACAAGATACAGAGAGGATGGGGCAGCTAGGTGGCACAGTGTATAGAGCTCCGGCCTTGGAGTCAGGAGAACCTGAGTTAAATCCAGTCTCAGACATGTAACACACAGAACGTACTAGCTGTGTGACCCTAGGCAAGTCACCCCAATTGCCAAGCCAAAAAAAAAGATACAGAGAGGATCATGGGAAGTAAAATAATTTCGATTACATGAAATTAAAAAGGTTTTGCACAAATAAAGTTAATGCAGCCAAAATTAGAAGGAAAGCAGGAAACTCTGTGTGTGTGTGCGTGTGTGTGTGTGTGTGTGTGTGTGTGTGTGTGTGTGTGTGCAGGGGTGTGGGGGATTTATAGCAAATTTCTTCTATAAAGGTCTCATTTTTCAAATATATAGGGAATTGAACCAAATTTATAAAAATAAGAGCCATTCCCCAATGGATAAATGATTGATATAAAGTGTGTTTTCAGAAGAAGAAATCAAAGCTATCAATAGTCACATAAAAACACTCTAAATCACTAATAATTAGAGAAATGTAAATGAAAACAACTCTGAGATCCCACCTCATACCTATCAGATAAGCTAACATAACAGAAAAGGAAAAGAATAAATGTTGGAGGAAATGTGGAAAAATAGGAACACTGATGTACTGTTGGTAGAGTTTTGAACTGGTCTAAACATTCTGAAGAACAATTTGGAACTATGCTCAAAGGCATACCCTTTGACCCAGCAATACCATTGTAAGATCTATATCCCAAAGAGATCAAAGAAAAGGGAAAAGGACCTATATGTACAAAAATATTTATAGCAGCTGTTTTTGTGGTGACAAAGAATTGGAAATTGAGGGGATGCCCATCAATGGTGGAATGGCTGAACAAGTGTGATATATGATTGTAATGGAATACTATTGTGCTATAAGAAATGACAAAGGGGATAGTTTAAGACAAACCTGGGAAAACTTATACAAACTGATACAAAGTGAAGTGAGCAGAACCAAGAGAACACTGCACACAGTGACAGTAACATTGTAACAATTATCAACTTTAAAAGATTTAGCAACTCTGTTTAAGACAATGATCCAAGACAAATTCCAAAGAATCCATGATGAAAAATGTTTTCTGCCTCCAGAGAGAGAACTGATGAACTCTGAATACACATTGAAGTATACTTTTGAAAAATTTCTTTATATTTCTTGCTTTTTTTTGCAACATGGTTAATATGGAAATATGTTTTACATGACTTCACGGGTATAATTGATATCATATTGCTTGCCTTCTCAATGAGTGGTGGAGGGCAGGAGAGAATTTGGGATGCAAAATTAAAAAAAATGAATGTTGAAAATAAATTAAACATGAAAAAAAATTTTCACCGTTTCTAAAATAGAGTTCATTTTCTTTCTCTCTAAACTCTCCCCCTCCTCTGTACTTCCATAATACTGTTGAAAGCATCACTACTCTTGCAGCCTTCCAGGATTATAACCTCTGCATTATCCTTGACTCTTCATTCTCCCTCACCCCATATAGTCAAACCTACCTCCATAACATCAATCACATCCATACCCTTTTATGACTCACAAAGCTACAAAGTTCAGGACCTTATTGCCTCTTATCTAGACTATTGCAATGGCTTCTTAATTAGTTTCCCTACTTCAAGTTTCTCCCTACTCCAATCCATCTTCCCTACAGCTGACAAAGTGACTTTCCTTTAAAGTGCTGATTAACCACATCACTTCCTTACTCAGTAAACTCCAATGGATTTCTATTGCCTCTAAGAGAAAATATTAACTCCTCTAACTTTTCAAGCCCTTCAGAATCTGGCCCCAACCTACCTTAATAACTTCATTATACATCTTTTCCCACCCTCCACAATTCAGGCAAATTGGCTTTCTTTCTGTTCCTCATACATGGCACTCCATCTCCCATCTCTGTGTCTTTGCATTGGTCATCCCTCAAACCTGGAGTATATTTCCTTCACACCTCTGTGTTGTAGAAACCCTTACTTCCTTCAGTATTCAGCTCGTGTGACCTAATAATAGCTGTAAGAACTATCTCACAAGTTTGTTTTGAGGATCAAATGAGATAAAATATATGGTTTCAAGCCTTAAAGCACTCTACATACAACATACTATGTATTTCAAAGGGGATTGCTATTTCAAAAATATCAAACAAAACATGTTCTAATGTCGTATTTTCTTTTTTGATTTTTATGAATGATAGAAACTTACATATCTATTTTCTTACCTAAATTTATGGTTTTCTTGCTTTCTTTCGCTTCTCATTTTCTTTCTTTCTTTTTTTGTGATTTGCCTTGTGGTTAGCCATGACCAAAGAATTCATCACTTAGTAACCTTTCTGATAGTGATAAAGCTTTACTGTGGGGATAGGACAGTTTGTCCTCTGGTAGTAGACTCAACCTGTCGCTGGCATTTTATGTCAAGCCTTCCCAGATTGTTAGAACCCATAAGACCACTCATATCCTGCTAGCACAGCCTTTGAGCTTTGAGAATAGTGGGTTGCCACCATGGTGATGAGATATTGGCATAGGACTTCTTGTACAATAAAACCCAACCCTTTTTTAACACCACTGGTCTCCTGGTGATGTTGTATGCTTGGGAATCTTGAAATATCATAATCTCTGAAGAATCAGTATTGCAGATTGCCCCAAAAGGCAACAGGAAGATAATAGGTCTAAGTAAGGTGATACATTTCAAATAAAGATCTACATGTAAGAAACAATATCATGGCTATAGTTTGAGAAAAGTATGATCAGAAAAGGAGATGGGCAGGTCCGGTAATGAGAGCAAAGAATACAACAGAAAGACAGCTCAAGTGCTACACTGGTAGCCACATAATGTAAAAAAGGCTTAGAGAGAATCTTCCTAGCTTTGGATAGATCCTTTATTTAGGCTTAGTTGGAGAACATATCCCAGAATCACATAAGATGAGAACATCTGGATGGGTTGTGATCTGTACTGATAGAAGAAATACATCCATGAGATCAAGATCATGGACCCACTGAAATATTGAAGTAATCCTTGTTAGTGGCATGAGGAATGACAGTGATGAGGTTATGATTCAACAGGTTCCATGAAAGGCCTGTGTACAGCTTCATTGAGGAGGTAATTGAATAGTTCATTTTCTGGCATGGCCTGAAAAGATAAGACCCTGCCACATGAGGTGGCTTGAAATGATGTATAAATAAAGTCTAGAATCATAGGATTTAGAGTTAGAAGGTAACTTGGAGGTCATTAAGTTGAACTTTTTTGGGGGGGCAAGGGGAGGAATATGAAACTAAGAGATGTTAAATGACTTGCCCAACATCACACAAAAAGTACAAACCAAATCAGGATTTAAACTCAACTTCTGGCTTCATATGTAGAGCTCTTTTCATTATATTACACTGTGGTATACATCCTAAAATCTATAATAAATTTAACAACTAAATAAATGCTATACATTGGAAAACCTTGTTTGTTAAGTAAGATTTCCATACCTCTTGAAAGATTTTGTGGCTATATAGTTCTTGAAAAAAAGGTCAATGCTGATGTTATGGGTCAAGCTTGACTAAGTCCAGTCTAGTGGTTTGAGCTCAGGACTAGAATGATTGGAGACACTCCAACACTTACCAAAAGAAGTTTAATTAACCATAGTATGGAAAATATAATCAACAATGATATGGTATTGGGTCAGGTAGATGCCATCCCACTCATCTCTATAAAAAATGCATCTGGTCAAAATGTGTTTACTCACATAGTAATGGGACATCTATCAATTCTGAAGGGCACTGGACCCTTGTGCACTGTTCTTTTATGCACTACATGACCAAGAAATTTATCAGAGGTATGGGCTTTAATTCTCCAGAATAATCAATTCTCAGGGACAGTTTTCTATCTTTAAAGGAAAAACTAGCCCAGCCTACATGACTAGAAAACCACATCAGCAGTTTGAACTTTAGCCCCTGGACCAACAAAGCTTCAGAGCTTCTATGCCTTTTTGAGGGAAAAAGAAAACCCTAAACCAAAAAACTAATCTGATCTATGATAGGAACCACAAAAGATACTGCCTTTACCGCAGCTACCTTTATTTTTCCCTTTTTCCCTTTTTTTGTTGATGTATTTTGTGACCCCATTCTCTTACCTAATGAGTAATCTCTTGTAATAAAGAATATCTATCTATCTATCTATCTATCTATCTATCTATCTATCTATCTATCTATCTATCT